>NW_028261386.1:112841916-113145666 GCF_051295495.1 Thamnophis sirtalis | reverse complement strand
TAGCATCTTTTATTTTTTTCCCAGCAATTCTAAGGTGAACAAGAAAATATTTTAAAAGATGCCAATGTCTTCAATTATTTTTTCAAGAGAGTGTTTTAATTAGCAATTCGATCTAGTTTCCTGATCTGATCGAGTTTGGAAAACAAAGAAGTGTTTGCATGTGAAGCAGATAAACTAAGTTTGTTCCAATGGCTGGAAGAAAGAAAGAAAGAAAAAAATCTGTGACAAGTTAATCTGTCTCTGCGGCATAATAAAGAAAGGAACAGATGGTGATAACTCCCTCTAGAGTTTCCTAGCAGGGGGAAAACAAATCCCTCCTTCAACTTTCTAAGGCTGTTATTATTAGTTTCTTGTCATCTTTATCTGTGCCAAAGAGATAGTTTCAGATATTTTTGCCCCCACTATGTAGCGAGTTTCTACAGTCAATTCTCAATGGAAATCCATTGTAGGAGATGAAACAAGGTTGATCTGTAGCTTTCAGTTGGCTCCTGAGTTCTCTTCTTCTGTAACACAAAATAATCTGTATTCTAAATCATGAAATGAGTTCTCCAACTTCATTCTATGTTAATTGACTGAGTCATCTGTAACAGAAAACAGCTTCAAATCTCTCTCTCTCTCTCTCTCTCTCTCTCTCTCTCTCTCTCTCTCTGTCTCTCTTTCTTTCTTTCTTTGTTTCTTTCTTTCTTTCTTTCTTTCTTTCTTTCTTTCTTTCTTTCTTTCTTCCTGGAAAACACTCCAAAGGTAACATGGACCAGCATTCCATTTTTGATAATGCAGTAGATCAATGTTGTATATATAAATCCAGTTAGCAGAAAACAGAAAGCACTCTCTATTCAATAAATACTAAATTCAGTTAAAGACAAGTATAAACATGGCTTCAGGGTTCATCTGAAAAGTTGAGCCTATATTGTAGATGTGATGGGTATGATTGGAAAAAGGATTTCATAATGAGAAGGAGAAAGGGATGCTGATTTTCCTTGTGCAATAAATAAAAACAGAAAATATTTGGAAAGTTGGAGCCTGCACTTAAAAATAAGAGATAGTAAAAAGCCAGCAAAATTTATCAAAAGATAGGAGCCATCTAGAAGTGAGCACATTAAGTATTTGTTTTAGAAAGAATGGGGAGAAAAGACAGACTCCCTAGGAATTAAAAAGAAGCCGGCTAAAGAGATAAACAAATCAGGGGCAATTAATCAATTAGCATTGTACAGGGAATGATTTTGCTCAGCAGTCCAAACTATAAAAGCTTCAAAAAAAGAGAAAGTGCAAATTGAATGCTTCTTATCTGGGTAAGAACTTCCTGTCCTTTTGTATTAGGTTGGGCCAGCTCTAATAGCAGAGAAAGGTGAATGGCAGCCAGTGTCCATGTGTGTGTGAATGTGTACTTGCATATCTTGTTAAATCAATAAAGCTTTGTTTTCCTTTAGAATTCAGCATTCCCATGACTCTCTAAAGATCCTGGCTGCTTCTCTAATTGGTGCTTAGGAATTCTAAAAATAGGGAAAGGGATTCTACTTAGAGTTGTGTGTGTGATTTTCCAAAATAAAGCACTCTTCGGTGCAAAATAGCTTCCTTCAGGACAGCTGATTATAGCTGCTTGCAAGTGGTTGATCAAAGCAAGTGGGAGGAGCTTGAGCAAGAGATCAAAGGGAAGAAAGAAAGATAGAAAGAAAGAAAGAAGAAAGAAAGAAGAAAGAAGAAAGAAGAAAGAAGAAAGAAGAAAGAAAGAAAGAAAGAAAGAAAGAAAGAAAGAAAGATAGATAGATAGATAGCACTAAAGTGGAACTTATAAATAATAAGGTCTATTAGTTTTTAGGATGAAAAATGTAACACTGGTAGCCTCTTGTTTTTTATGTATATTATCTTAACTGTCCACTGACTAAATTAACTATATAAAAGACTAATATATCAATAAAGGAGAACAATTTGCGTTGTTGGTCACCCAATAACACATGCTAATTTTGGGTTGTATTCTTTGAATTCCTTATTTTTGGTTAATATCTGAAAGGGGACATGACAATTTCACCCCATGACTATATAGAACAGCCTGCACTGTTGTGTTCTTTCAGAACTTGGGGGGAGGGGGGAGAGATAGAGCAACATGATGTGGGCATTCTGCCAGAAAGCTAATACTTATGCCCAGTAATTTTGTTCTCTGTTTTGGGAGGAGAGAAAGAAGAAGATAATAAAGGAAATCAGCAAGGTTAGGAGATAAAAAAAATAAAGCAAGAAGCCAATCTGGGGAGGTGGTGGTTGAATTCTTATTTTCTTGAATCATTCCTTTGAAGGTACGGATTACTTGCTGGTAGGTGGATTGAGAATTAGAAACACAAACAGATGCTTTTATAACAGAAACATAACTCATATGGTAGCCTGCCTCTTTGCTACTAAAATTGTGGATGCCTTGTGCTATCTAAACCAAACAGCTAGAGAGTACTAGGCAGGAGGTAGAAATTGTGGGTCTATGATGGCGCCAATAACATTAGAAAATTTAGTCAACCCATTGTGAAAACCAAATTTAAATTGTTAGATAACAAACTGCAGTTGCTGCAAAAATAATGTTCTCAGACTTGCGATATGTTCTATGTTCAAGATCAGCTAAATGTCAGAACTCAAGAGTTCTATATATGTGGATGAGTTGGAGGTGCCAAGCAATGGAGCAGAGTTCTTAGGCTCAAGAGAGTTATGGTCTACCTGAAGCCAATGAAACCAGATTGCTCGTGAATGGCAAAGATGGAAAAGCATTATATAAACTGATCCCTAAGAAAAACCAGAGATACTGAATAGCACCTGCTTAGAAAAATTAGATATTTCAGAAAATACAGTAAGGATTACTATGATTTTGGAAGTGTTTTAATGGTAGTCACATCAATGACAAATTTAAAATTTTTAGGAAAAAATAGTTGGAGTTGAAGAAGCTTCTTGGATGGGAAGCAAAACATCTTCAAATAAAAGCCAGAAAGTCCAGTTGCCTTTTGAAAAAGCACCTTTGGGACAGCCATGACATGGATGACTGAGAATCTCCATAGACCAGGGGTGTCAAACTCAAGGCCCTGGGGGCCGATCTGGCACACGGGGTACTTAGATCTGGCCCGCGGGGTCACCCTGGAAACAGTGAAGGACTGGCCTTGTAGTGCCTATGCCAGCAAAAACAAAACCCCTATGGCCCTCCTGAGCACCGTTTTTGCTGGCAGAGGGTTGCAATAGGCTATCACAATTGAAAATGGAGCTCGGGAGCCAACTTTCTCTGGTAGAGCGCTCTGGCCACCACAGGTGACCCCAACATAAGTGATATTGAGCTGGCTATGCCTACCCTGGCCACATCCACCTCAGCTACCAAGATGAAACACAACCCTGAACTGACCCTCAATGAAACTGAGTTTGGCACCCTTGCCATAGACAGTCAGACCAACACATTTTTAAAAGGATATGAGATAGGTGTTTCTGAACCAATACTAGAAATCACCAATTGTGATTTCTCATTCAAGAATGAGACAATATAATAGAATCAAAACCTGGTCAAATTGTGATAACCAGCTGGATATATTCAATCTTGAATATAATCTTCATAGGAAAAAAATACTATAGTTGTCACTACTCTTTATATCTAGGGCAGTTTCAAACCTAACATTAGGAAATATTGGTTGATCATATACCTTCATAGAATGTGTTTGTGTGTGTGCATGTGTGTGTGTGTGCGCGCACATGCCATGGAAAGATACATGCTTGGCATAACATGGAAAGACCTGCACATGGAGAACAATTAAAAATATATGATATCATCGAGATAATAAAATAATTGAAATAGAAATGGGCTGGTCACATAGCAAGAAGAACTGATAACAAGTGGACCAAGGCAGTCATAAAATTGATCCCACTTGATAAAAGAGACCTAAATTTTGAAATACGCCAGGGAGTATCAGGAAAAGGAGAAGTTAATGTAATTATGCAGGAGAGCCAACCTCACATAGATTCAGTGTTTAGACTATATACTGAAATCAAATGTCCAGGCACCCCAAATTTTTACACCTTAGAAACCAGTCAATGGAAAGGCAATACCATATTTAATTTTAAGTAGCAACTATTATCAGTTGCAAAATATAACTTGTGGATTCAGCATAAATAATAATTATTATTATTACTAGGTTTAGCATAAAGGTGAATAGAAAATGATCAGCACAATCCAAAACAGTTAAATTTGATGACAGAAGGGAAACTTGTGAAAATCGTCTGAAAGGAAAAGTTAAGAGGACCAAGTCCCTTGCTAGTGCATAGAGATTTCAGAAAACCACAGTAAGGAATGTTCAACTAGAAAATATTCTACAAAATACAGGTAGCCGTCAACCTGTGAATCCAAAATTTCTGTTGTGAAATAAGATAGTTGTTATAAGTGAGTTTGGCCCCCTTTTACGATCTCTTTGCCACAGTTGTTAAGTGAATCACTGCAGTTGTTAAGTTAGTAATACGATTGTTAAATAAATTTTGGCTTCCCCATTGACTTTGCTTATCAAAAGGTCACAAAGATGATCACATGACCCTGGGACACTGTAACATCATAAATATGAGTCTGAATTTTGATCCTGTAACCATGGGGATGATGCAACATTTCATAAATGTGAAAAGCAGTCACTAAATTATTATTTCAGTGTTATTGTAACTTAAATGTAATTCAATGTTACTTATATCAGTGGTGTTGTAATTTTGAATGGTCACTAAATGAACTGTTGTAAGTCAACAACAACAACAACAACTTGGAACAACTTATATCCTCTGATGTTACCTTAACAGTTCCTAGGTCCTTGGTTAGGACTCGAGCTGTTGAGCTACCAACCAGCCTCAAAGGCTATGAATCTCACCAAAGATTAACATAATAATAATAATAATAATAATAATAATAATAATAATAATAATAATAATAATAAAAACTCTGCCGTTGCCGGTCCCAAGCCCGGAAAGAAGAAAGGAGGAGGGTTGGGGTCAAAGAAGAAAGGAGGAGGGTTGGGGTCAGGTTGGCATCTGGTCCCATAAAAAAAACCCGCCAACCCATACAATATGGTGAAAAAAACGAATCAGAATTCCATACCGCATCGGTCGTCGCGCGGGTTAACAAGGGCGGATGTTGGGGTCCCTGGACATCCGTCGACAAGTGGGCTACAAGTGGACCAGCCAACAAAACAACAAAAATATAGTGCAGATGAAAACCGTGCCATAATGGCCTGTTACTACAACTCAGAGCCAGAAAAAAGAGGCTATTTAAAGCGAATGTATGAATTATGGAAACAACAATATCCAGATTCAAATGTTAGTGAACAACGACTAGCAGATCAAAGGCGATTTATTATACGGAATAAAGTGTTTAGTGAAGTTGAACATGAGGAAATTCAGGCAAATTGCAAAACCCAAAAAACAATATCACAAGCGGAAATAACTGATATTCAAGACACAACTAAAGACATTATAGTAGAACTCCCAGAAGAAGCTCTCGGGGAGGAAATAACATCACCACCACTAGAACCAGTTATCACTGAACCAACTGATGAACTAACTCAAAAACAAAAAGAATTGAAGGATAAGATCATGGAGTATTTTCGGCTTAATGAGGAAAGGCAACGTTTACCATCACTAAAAACTGTGCCTAAGAAAATTTTGGCCCCTATCATGAAAATGGTTAATGCAGTGTTTTCAACAATTGAACCGGGATCCATCTTGGAAACAAACCAGTTAATGTACAGCGCAGCTGTAATAGTCACTAATGAACTAGGCATTAAAATTAAAGTACCTAGTCACACAACAGAAAAAGCATCAAAGCCAAAGTGGAAAATCCGTTTAGAACAAAAAATCAAAAAATTAAGGGCAGATGCTAGTAACTTAAAGAACATGCATGAGCAATGGCTTAAAAACAACAAAATCATAGATCGGTTAATCAGAAGATATAGATTGGATACAAGAAACATCAATGAAGCTGTAGAGATTGTAAAACAGCAGATAACAGCAACAGCTAGAAAAATTGAAAGATATGAGGCACGAATCATCCAATATAAACAAAATCAGCAATTTCGATCAGACCAACGGCATTTTTATCAAAGTCTTAATGTGAATGGTGACACCAAAAGTGAAAAACCAGAAAAACAGGCCACAGTTGAATTCTGGAAAGAATTGTGGGAAAATGCAAAGGACTACAACAAGGAAGCAAAGTGGATACATGACTTTGAGAAAAGCATTGGCAACAAACAAATGCAAGTATTAGAAATAACAACTGAGATGGTCAAAAATCGAGTTAAAAAGGTAAAGAATTGGACATCACCTGGAAAGGACCAATTACATGGTTTCTGGCTCAAATATCTGACCAGTTTACATGCAATATTGGCCAGGCAACTGAATGAAATTTTACAAAAGGGCCAAATTGATGAATGGTTGACAACTGGAAAAACATACTTGATTCAGAAAGATGCAACTAAAAGAACAACACCTGAAAACTACAGACCAATAACATGCTTGCCAACAACCTTCAAATTACTCACAGGCATTATTGCAGATAACATGATGGATTATTTGGAAACAAACAACATCTTGCCAGTAGAGCAAAAAGGCAACAAAAGAAAGAGCAGGGGCACAAAAGATCAGCTTCTAATTGATAAAATGATATTAGAAAATTGTAAGAACAGAAAAACGAACTTGAATATGGTCTGGATTGATTACAAAAAGGCATTTGACTCACTGCCACATAGTTGGATCATAAAATGCTTAGAAACAACTGGCATTAGCAAAAATATTACATCCTTTACTGAAAAGGCGATGAAACAATGGAGAACTGAGTTGGCAGTAGGGAATGAGATCTACGGAATGGTTAATATCAAGCGAGGAATTTTCCAGGGTGATTCACTTTCACCTCTTCTGTTCATCATCGCAATGATCCCACTATCAATAATCTTAAAAAAAATGAAATTAGGCTACCAAACAGCCAAAGAAGCTGAAAAAATTTCGCATTTACTATATATGGATGATTTGAAACTCTATGGCAAGTCAGAAATAGAAATCCAATCATTGACAAACACAGTCCGAGTATTCAGCACCGATATTTCAATGCAGTTTGGCATGGAAAAATGTGCCACTGTATCCATAAAAAGGGGCAAAATCACTGCATGTGAGGGAATTGAAATGCCCAATGGCCAATTAATTAAATGCAAAGAAAATGAAGCCTACAAATACTTAGGCATTCTGCAGTTGGATAACATCAAGCATGGAGAAGTAAAAACTATTGTCAGGCGAGAGTACACCAACAGAGTTAGGAAAATTTTGAAATCTAAATTGAATGGTGGAAATACAATCAAGGCCATAAATACCTGGACAATATCAGTTATAAGATACACAGCTGGTATAGTTAACTGGACACAAGCTGATTTGGACCTTTTGGACCGAAAAACCAGGAAACTAATGACAATGCACTACAGTTTACATCCACGTGGTGATACTGATAGACTATATCTGCCCCGAAAATCAGGTGGCAGAGGATTATTACAAGTGAAGCAAACAGTTGAAGAAGAAAAACATGCACTGGCTGATTATTTAAAAGAAAGTCAAGAACATCTATTAATCGAAGTAAAGAACAAAAATCTACTGAAGGCCCAACAGATGAAACAAGAATACAGAAAAGATGTGATAAAATCAAGAATGGAGAGTTGGCAGAACAAAGCACTGCATGGCCAATTTCTGGAAAAAATAAAAGATAAAGTGGACAGTGAACAAACTTGTTTATGGTTAACAACAGGTACATTAAAGAAAGAAACAGAGTCACTAATCCTGGCTGCGCAAGAACAAGCTATCCGCACAAATGCCATTAAGGCCAAAATCGAAAAATCCTCTGATGATGCCAAATGCAGACTTTGCAAAGAAGCTGATGAAACTGTTGATCACATACTCAGCTGCTGTAAAAAAATCACGCAGACTGATTATAAATTGCGGCACAATTCAGTAGCACAAATGATCCATTGGAATTTGTGCAAAAATTACAATATTAAAACAGCAACAAACTGGTGGGAACATCAGCCTGCAAAAGTCACCGAAAATCAGATGGTCAAGATCTTGTGGGATTTTCACATACAAACAGACAAAATACTGGCGCATAATGCACCAGACATCACACTGGTTGAGAAAAATAAGGTCACAATCATAGACATCGCAATACCAGGTGATAGCAGGGTCGCTAAGAAGGAGCATGAAAAAATCGCAAAATACCAGGACTTAAAAATCGAAATTCAACAACTATGGCACAAACCAGCAGTGGTAATTCCAGTGGTAATTGGCACACTGGGTGCTATTCCAAAAGCACTGGAATTACATTTAAAACAGTTAAAAATTGACAAAATCACCATCAGTCAAATGCAAAAAAACGCACTGTTTGGATCTGCACGCATATTAGGAAAATACGTTACGATGTCCTAGGCCCCTGGGTGGGGCCCGATTAGTAACCAATGCCAAATCCTGCGAAACAACTGGCCGCTGTGATACAATTGTATAATAATAATAAACAATCAGCCAAATTCTGGAAAAAGCCGATATGACTTTGTAAAGTCTAGGAAGCTGTGGCTGTTCACAAGAAAGAAAAGTCTGTCCATTAGAAAAGAAAAAGTCTGTCTTAGAAAAGAAAGTAAAATAAAGCACAAACCAGCAAGGGAAAAAGAAGAATTGTGTGTATGTATGTGATAAATGCAGAATAGAAAGTGTTTGGACCATTAAACAACAAAAGAATGAAAGAGATCCTCAAAGAGATTGCAGTGAAACTGAATGAATTATTTGCATCCCTTCATACAAAAGATCTAGGACAGATACCTGAACTGTATTGACTTTCTCTTGGAGAGAACAACTAAAGCAAATTACTGTACAAGGAAAGATATTCCAGCAGATCTTGAGAAACAACAGGTAACAAATTACGAGGTCCTAATCACATCCACTACCCGTTTTTTTTAAGACTTTGGATGTGAAATTGCTTACTCAAAAAAAAAAAAGTATATTGTCATTCAAATCAAGTGCAGTGCCAAATGATTAGAAGCACTGCAACATCCAATTCTTATAAAAAAAAAATTGAGGAAGCCAGTCAGCTTAATAGCTGCTCCAGACAAATTGGGGAAAAAAATGGCAATCAGTGAAAATAATTTGACATACAAATAAAGTATTGCTGAAGGAAAATCAGCATCATGGATCTTTTAAAGGTAAAATCTTGCCTTCATCTACTGTTTTAGAGTATCTACAGGAAAGTTGGTGGAGGTGACCCTATTAACTTTGTATATTTGTATTTCCCAAAAGTCTTTGTCAAGGTTCATCATCAAAGGAACAAATTAAGAAAGGATATCCTTTTGTGGATTACTAACTAGTTAAAGGGACGCTGTGGCTCAGTGGCTAAGATGCTGAGCTTGTCAAACAGAAGGTCGACCGTTCAGTAGTTTGAATGGCGCCACGTAATGGAGTGAGATCCCGTCACTTGTCCCAGCTTCTTCCAACCTAGCAGTTCGAAAGCATGTAAAAATGCACGTAGAAAAATAGGGACCACTTTGGTGGGAAGGTAACAGCGTTCTGTGCACCTTTGGCATTGAGTCAGGCTGGCCACATGACCATGGAGACGTCTTTGGACAGTGCTGGCTCTTTGACTTAGAAATGGAGATGAGCATCGCCCTCTAGAGACAGAAATGACTAGAACACATGTGTGAGGGAACCTTTACCTTAACCGATTAAAAAAATATAAAGCAAAGACAATTCCTTAAGGAACTGTGATTGGACCAGTGCTTTATAACTTGTTCACAAATGTTCTTGGGAATCAGCAATGAACGTGCTGTATTTGATACTAAACTATTCAGCTAGGAAAACCCAAATGCAGTTGTCAAAAGCTCCCAAAGGATCTTTTTCAACAGGGTGAATGGTCAACCAGGTGGCAAATGCAATTAAGTATAAAATCTTGTATGATGGGAGAAAAAATGTAGTTTCAATTATACATTGATTAGGTCTGAGCTATCTGTAACTTGTTGGAAACAGATCTGGAGGTCATTGTCAATAGCTCAGTGAAGATGTCAACACTCAATAGTGTTAATTATGAAAAAGAGAAAATGTATGGTAGAACTCATATAAGGAAAAGACTGAAAGTTAAACATTATTACCTTTGTATAATTTATGGTATTTCTGCATCTATAATACTATGGTCAGTTCTGGTCATCACACTTTGAAATGAATAGAAGTGGAAAATGTTCAGAAGAAAGTAACCAAATTCACCTGGATGATCAGAAACTTTCTATATAAGAAAGGGCTAATGGAATATTTGGGACTCTTCTAGTTTGGAGAAAAGCAACTGAACAGTGATGTGATGGAGATGCATGAATTCATATTATTGCATTTAGTAAATAGAGGATGAAGTTTTTCTTCATCACTCAAAACACTTGGGCCAGGGGTCATCCATTTGAAATGGATTGGTGGGAAGGAGCATTTCTTAACAGAACCTATAATTAGCCTGCAGAATTCTTTGCCACAAGACCACAACATGATTTTAAAAGGGGACTTGACAAATTCATGGACAGCAAATCTACATAGGCTGTTGGTAAGTCAAGGACTGCCTGTATTAAAAATTCAATGTTATCTCCAGGGTGGGGACAGCTTGCCTTCAAATTCTAGTGGCAGAGAAGCAACGTGCCATGCCCTTGTGGGAGTCTGAATCTGTTGGGGAAGATGAGCTGGAACAATAGCCGACAGAAATCGAGAGAGCAGCTCCGTTGGCTTTGGAGGAAACTCCAAAGGGCAGAACCAGTCCAGCCAGAGCTTTTCAGGATTAGAAAGGCTTGTAGACAAGGAGGAACAGGGGAGACAGAGCAAAGGTGATGAGCAAGGACCACCCCCTCCTGATCTTAGAGCACAGAGAGAAGGAGAGAATAACGCAGTCTGAGCTGACTATGAGGGAGGAGAGTGTCCTTCCCCCCTTCACAAGGCGCACCTGGGAACTAAGATGTAAGGAGGTGCCAATGGGAGTGGCATTGGTCGGGAACAAGCATTGAATCTGTGGAGCCTCGTGCACACTTGCCAATGCCTGGAGATTACTGTGTTCTGTCTTGTGGGGCTTACCTGGTTTGCCTGCTTTACTGAACTTCTTGCTTTGGTTACTGTTTTTGGCTATACTGGCTTACTGGACAACTCTCAGACAAAGGATGCTGAAGCTATGTATGAGAGCTTTGCTCCAGGACTTGTAGTAAATGTGAGGATCTAACAAGGACATTTGGAGCTAAGTTGGAGCAATACATGGAAGTTAGACCTGTTCTCTGGCTGTGTTCATGCCATGCCCTGAGTCATCACACAATGCTTGAAGTAGAACATGTCTCATTCTCTTTCCCTCTCCTATTTGCACCTGCTTCAGAAGCACATGGTTGAAGCAGCAAAATTCTGGACTGCAATAGACTACAGTCCACATATTCTTAAGGAGGTTTCAGATAAAATTACTGTACTTGCTTATACAGTAGGTAATCTCCCAGATATGGGACTTCAACTACCTATGAGCTTAATATTCACTTAAGTTTTCTGAACCTAGATTTAGAAACAACACAAAATAGTTAACAGTAAAGAAAATCTTTTCTGCATTCAGGCACAGTTTCATTTGTCCTTCGTTGCTCTGACTTCTCTCTTGCAATTAACAAATGGGATGAGCATTTAGACCTCTGGACCACACATTCCTTTCTGAGATTTTATCAAAGATTCTTTGTGCTTCTATTGCTTCTTTTCCCTTGGGTTGTTCTTGTCTCTTTTTATCACTTTGATCACTAGTCAGATGTATTGGAATGACAGGTAGAACTCATAGTTAGATTTAAAGACGTATTGAGATATATAATAAAAGATGAATTCTCATCTCAGCTGTTTATCATCTACATTTCCCTCATCTTTTCTTGTTCTCATCACAATGAAAACAGTGAGAACATTGTTTCTTCTCTGGCTCGCTCTCTTTTCAGTCTTCAGAAAAGATTTTTTTTCCCCAATCTCCTGCACTCCTGTCTGTATGGGGAAAGTCACCAATGTGTGCTGTGAGACTAGCTGGTACATTGCTTCCCCCTCTTTTGCTACTGGGCATAATAAATCAAAGTTAGGATTTATAAATAGTGCTGTACTGAATTTCCATGGTGTTCAGTTTTCTATGAGGAGAAGAAAAAAAACCTCTTGCAATTTTGAAGGGTACTAAAAGGTCTGCAATTTTGCCCTATTTTCTCATGCTTCATAAATGTTGTGTTCATAAACATTGTTATCTGACCCACTGCTGCTTTGAAATCAGTTTTGAAAATACCCATAAGGATTTGTGCTTCTTTTTTCAGCTACATCTGTGAGCAGACATAAGCCTTAATGGAGATTAAAATTGGAGTTGCAGTATGACTTTAGACATCTTGTACCTTGAGATGTACAAGCATCTATCCCGTAAAACAACTATTATGACACAATGTATATAAACAATCATTATTATGTTACTTCATTACACAGTGTAACCCTATGGATGCTCGCCCTCAGTAAAGCTCAAGGAATTATGTAAGGCAGTATCCACACAGCCTCTTTCCCTGACTCAGGGCCTTAAGTCTTAAAAGAACATTTCTATGCAACTCCAATTGGTCAGGTGATCTGCGGTGGGACTTCTCCCTTCTATCTGGTCTCTAGGTTTGACACCTGTCCTACAGAAGTTTGGCTATGAGGGAGACTAGAACTTCAGCTTCTGCGCCAAAGGTTCTTTCCCAAAAGGAAACTGGATTTTCTTGGAGTTTTTTTTTCCTTCAAAACATTTAATTTCTCATCCAAAAGGCTTCCTCCTCATTCCTCCCCCTCAAGGAAGCTTCTTGGATGGGAAGCGAAACATTTAGATATGTATTCATGATGACTATGATCATGATTTATCACTTATATCTTTTATGCATACTGAGAGCATATGCACCAAAGACAAATTCCTTGTGTGTCCAATCACACTTGGCCAATACAGACGTCTATTCTATTCTATTCTATTCTATTCTATTCTATTCTATTCTATTCTACTCTACTCTACTCTACTCTACTCTACTCTACTCTACTCTACTCTACTCTACTCTATTCTCAAGGAAAAAACAGAAACATCCAGTTGCCTTTTGGAAAAGCATCTTTGTGACACTCATGACCTGGATGATTGAGACTCTCTATAGACATTTAGCTTCTGCGGCTTTTTATTTCCTTTTTTAAAAAATAAAATAAATTAATGAGTCAGCCCCTTGATCTAAATCACTGTTTCTCTATCTCAGCATATTTAAGATAGTGCCCTTCATTTCCCAGAACCCAAAGCCAAATTATACTCTGCAGAATTCCAGCATTCCATAGCAACTTCATAGGATGCTGGGAGAAACTAGGGTACTAGGACAAAACAATGAAATAATAATAATAAAAAAAATAATTGAACAAAGCCAATTTTCCACCACTACAGCTTTGCATCTTAATGAGGGGTTCAGGGGTTTTCCTTTTGTTTTTAACCAGTAGGTTCTATGGCCTGAAAACAGTCTGAAAATCTGATCTCCAGATTGTGGAGCCTAAAACTGAGTAGGCCTTCAGTTGGGAAGCAGAAAAACCCTTTCCTGGTGACAGTTGCTCCCCATGAACCTTTGACTTCACACTTTTTCTCCCACTGTGCTATCCTTAGGATAGTTTATAGCTCCTACATTCCTCCTGCTGCTAACACCAGTTCTCCAACTCTTCAATAACACCCCAGATGTAGAAATTCAAACAACTACCAGCTGGTAGGAAACCCACAGAAAAATACCCACCAACTATTTACTGCCACCTACTGATCAAGCTGCCCACCCATATTTATTAGTTTGTTAGTTCCTCCCTTTATTACTTATAAGTATTAATCAAACAAATGGTTTAAGGAATAATAAAAATAAACATTTAGTAAGTTGAAAGTATGACAGAAGAGGAGAAAAAATTAAGGGGGAGAGACTAACCAGAGCCTTGTACATGGCAACTAGAGGAAGCTTTCCAGTCATGTATCTTAGAAAGTTGTATTTTAAAGTTACATCTCAGTGCAGCATGGACATATTTGCAGTACATGGTAAGGACATGTGTGAAGATAGCAAGATTTTAGAAAGTTGGTTTTCTGCCAGCTCCAGCATGGGAGGGAAGAACAGCAAAATAACTGGGTGAACATGATTAAGTTTTATTTTATTCATCAGATTTGTATCCTGCCTTTATTATTTCATATTTTATACTATTTTAAGTCAAGGCAGGGAACATACATAGGACTCTCCCCTCCTCTGATTTTTCTCACAGCAATAGCCCTGTGAGTTGAGTTGGACTGAGATGAAAGTGCCTAACCCAAAGTCACCCTACTGGTCTAAAGTAAGACTAGGACTCACAATCTCTTGGTTTCTATGCCAGTATCTTAACTTATTCAGTGTTTACTTAAACCTGTCAAATTGCAAGGTCATTAATGTTCAGTTAGTGATATTTTTGTGTCTGCTAAGAAAATCAGATTTTTTTTAAAAAAATAATTAAGGTACCATTGTTAAGTGCAAGGTTGAAATAGATCAATAGCTAACTATAATCTAAAAGGGTTGCCAGTCTTCCAAGTTAATTACTTTCTGAGTAATCCTGAATATTCCACCTCTTCTTCCTTTCTAAACTAAACTAAGGCTCCAGCATTAGGAAATAATCTATATCTAAATAGATGTCTATGGTAGCTGGAATGGGAATTCAGAAATCAAATCTTCAGAATTGAGATTGTATTTCTGCACTTGGAAGAGGACATCTCAACAGTGTTCATTCCATTCCAACATCGGCTTACAGATTTTAGGATTGTAGTCTAAGATTTCTACTGGTAATTTCCATTAGAGATATATTACTCTGATATTAGAAATTTAAATGGCCAGTCAATCAATGAGAGAGGATGGAATGGCATTATTTATTTAATAATATTGTGGGGGGAAAGTCACTTTTTACCAAAATGAATAGTCAAGAATATTTCTATATGTATAGTGATATACAGTCTGGCTAGCCAGAGGAGAAAATTTCACAATCTTCATACAATTCTTTAAAAACTAAATAGCTTCAGCACATTTGCATCTCGAGAACTTCAAATAATTCCAAGATAGTGAAAAAATAGCAGGAGTCTCAATTAAAGGATAATAGAGATTTTGTAGCTAAGAGCTGGGTATAGTATTCACACCTTTCATAGACATGTCATGGATTGGTTGTATACAATGAATTACAGTGTGAATTATAGCATTGTGTTCATTATATTGTTATAAGTCCACTGAACAGTTCCATGCTAAAGATGTGGACTGTTCTCTTTATTTCTGTCTCCCAACAAAACTCTGTAAGAGAAGGAGTAACTTCTTCAAGTAAGTAACTTTTAACCATTAATGAAGCACGGTTCCTAAAATCTTGCAAGAAAAGCTTGAAAGACAAAATGATCTTTAGAAAAGCTACATGTCTGCCAGGCAAATCTGTCCTTTAATTTTCCTCAAGTCAATACATGAAAAATGTGTTTGGTAATAGACGAGCTAAATACATTTAAATATTTTTTTTCTTCAAGACCTTTATTAAACTCTGGAAGGAAGACAATAAAACACATGATTGCTGAAATTAGAAAGTTTGAGTTAATAAAATGTAACTCGATCGAACTAAAAACTCAAAAGATTACATGCAAAAATGCCTTGTCCTGAAGCATCCTTCCATATTTTAATCCATTTTTTTTCTTGTAAATGATCAGAAGATGCATTATTTTATTCATGGGCTTAGTCATGTTAGGAAAGCCAATACTAGAACAGCTCAGATTTTAATTTAAAGAACATCATATATCAATACAACCTGGTTCATTGATTTTATATTATTGGATGACAAAGAAAACAGTAACGCAGGAACAATTTATCAATGGGGTTTGCATCAGGACCAAAGAATCCAGGCTGACAGATTTTATGTACCCTGAAGAGTCTATGACCAAATACTTCCCAAACTGAAACAATGTTTTCTTCCCTCTTTCATCATTTATAGTAAGTGTGACACTGATAATAATTTTAGATGATTATCTAAAGGTCACCCATAGCATAATGCCAACAGCATCAGCCATACAAGTTTTCTTCTCATTTCATTATATATTTTAGTTAGAAAAATGATACATTTTATGGCTAGGTTATAAAACAATAAATTATGAGTGCCTTCTTTCTTAATAGTTTGACCCTGTCTTTCCTCTGTTATTTATTACAATATTAAAACAGGGTTTGTTGCCCCTTTTTTAAAAAAGGTCCAAGTAGAGTGGTGCTGATTCAGGCTTAGTTCTGTAAATACATTCTTTTTTCCCCCTTAGTTTTTATGTTCAGGTTCTTTGACTTATGATAACCAAAAATAAATTTGGGGAATGGCTTGTAAATGCTTTAATAATAATATTAAAAATGTTATCCCCCATCTATTGCCTAAGATGTTAAGCTTGAAGGAGGAGATATGATTTTCGCTTCCCTCCCAATTAATGATGTGCTCATCAATTTTGATCCACCTCAGTGAAGTGTTTTGCACTAATAAGGGAAGTGGCTCTTCATAAGTGAAACTGCCAATTACCTCCCAAAGACCCGTCAGATCACACAGGGTCGGCCTCCTCCGGGTTCCGTCCACCAGTCAATGCCATCTGGCTACTACCCGGGGGAGGGCCTTCTCTGTAGCAGCTCCGGCCCTTTGGAATGAACTCCCCGCAGAGATCCGGACCCTCACCTCTCTCCAGGCCTTCCGGAAAGTCGTCAAAACCTGGCTGTGCCGGCAGGCCTGGGGTTGATGAGTTCCCCTCCCCTCTCGACTGGTATGGCTGTGTGATTTTCGTGTATTTTAATTATGTGTACTGTTGTTTATGTTCCCTTTCCCCTTTGAGTTGTTCGCCGCCCTGAGTCCCTCCTGGAGAAGGGTGGCATACAAATAAACTAAAACTGAAAACTGAAACTGAAACTGTTGACATAGGACTGTTCTAACCCAAGTAACTGTTCGTGTTTTTTTTTTTTTTAAAGAAAGTTCTTGAACATGCAATGCACATGTGCAGAAGCCTATTTGGTTAATTAGATTGAACTTAACCTTACTTTCCGCTTTTGGAAGAAATGTTCAATTATTGTCCTGTCAAAACAAAGCTCAATAGCCTGCTCAACCTTGTTACTTAAGCCCAAATCCTATGCCATTTTACACTTTAAGGCATTGACTGAGTCAGCCAAACATGAATTAAAATAGAACAAAATATTAATAAATGTTTGGATTAACTTCAGCAATGACTATTTTTTCCCCTAATCAGTTAGACGCATGGGATACAATACAAAGTCAAGAATGACTCAGGCAATTATGGTAGGTAATAATAAGTAAAGTCAGAATGGATTTAGGAGATTAGATAGCAATAACTTGTCCCACCAAGAATCCTATTGATCTTTTGCATGCATGAATAAGCAAACTTGGTGCAAAAAGCATAAGATTATATGTTTCTTGTTATCCCCATAGACATTTTATTTCCATATCTCCTCAATAAATGTTACTGTGTTTCATGGAAAGTTCTCCACCATTATTTATTTATCTATCCACATTTGGAGACTGCTCAACTCCTTCTTGAAAAGTTACAAATAAAAAAAGAACAATATATAAAAACACAAGTTTATAAAAAGAAATCCAGGATGACTGGGAAAACAATACACCCAGCCACCTGTCAAACATAACTAACATCACGTAGCTGTGATCCTCTTACTGAATTTCAGTCTAGCCTCCAGTTACTTATCCACCAAAATTGCTCCTCACTTTCTCAACCACACATTGTCTTCAGGTTATGAACTTTGATCTCTGGCTCCATCTATAATTGATAAGCATACTTCAAAGTTGGAGATAAAGGTTGGTGCGTGAAAAAAAAGATTCAGCTGTCCTGACATCGGTGATGAAATGGATTGAGAACTGATAATGAAATAATATGGTTAAATTTCTCAAGCTCGATTAATTATTTATTTGAAGCAACTATAGTTTCCAAGCCATTTTTAAGCAACCCTACAAAAACATGCCAGCTGGATCCTTTACTAGTGTTGTATTTCTGAATGTTGATTTATTTTATGTGGATCTGCTGGTCTAGGCTCATAAAAAAGCTCATTAAAAAAAAAGACCAGAGATCAAGTTTTGCAACAGCCTTTTACTACCAGACTGCAAATTAACAATTTCCTTAAAGAAATTCCAATTAGTATTCTGTGTACTTTTTTGGATGGACAAACCTAAACAGGAAAAGATACCATTTCAATGGGATAAATTGGAAGGAGTGAACATCACTTTCAAACAACAGTTTCAAGCTGAACTCAGTCCAAAAAGCAAGTGAACTGGAAGAAATGCCAATGGAAAAGACAAAGGGCCCTATAAATATGGATTATCAATGCCTAATGTGGAATATAAATGGAGCAAGTGTTCCCCAAGAAAAAAGATTATTTCCCTATTTAAAAAGATTGAAACAAAATGTAATTTGCATGCAGGAAACAGCCAGTTTGATCTAGTGGTGACAGTGGGACACCATGAATTCTAGTTCTGCCTTAGCCATGAAAACTAGCTGGGTAACCTTGGGTCTCTCTCTCTCTCTCTCTCTCTCTCTCTCTCTCTCTCTCTCTCTCTCTCTCTCTCTCTCTCTCTCTCTCTCTCTCTCTCTCTCCCTCCCTCCCTCCCTCCCTCCCTCCCTCTCCCTCCCTCCCTCCCTCCCTCCCTCCCTCCCTCTCTCTCTCTCTCTCTCTCTCTCCTACAAGCCTCACTGGATTATTGTTGAGCAGAAAATAAGAGGAAGAAAGTTTGTTGGATATATTTTCTGCCTTGAATTATTTGTAAAAATAATAAAGGTAGGATAAAAAAACAAATAAACAAATACATCTGGAAAAAGTATTTGTATCTCATACAGACAGACAGTGTTATTCCTTGTTGCGGAGATAACATTTAATGAAAATATCTCTTATAACTGAATTCAAGAATTTATAAAATGAATCAGAATTAGAAGAATCAAGAAAGGGATATTGGGAAAAAAAAACCTTTTTCATTGGGTTTCAAATTTAAATGGTCAGAAACGTATATGTGTTAATGGATTGTTCCCCTTCTGAATTTGCTAGGGAAGAAAATGGGATCACCATAGGAAAATTTCTCAGAAAGCCTGCCCCATTTTATTGATCAGTTTCATTTTTTTTAAAGCCTTTCTTTGACCCTTACAAATTTAAGAAACCAGCCCAGATAACAAATTAATTTTTTTGGTATTTGATTTTTTTAAAATAGTAACCTGAATTTAAGGTACTTTGGAAAAGATTTTTGGGCATGTTTTGTTCTGTTCCATCAGCTCAGGTCAAGAGGGTCAATCTCAAAGGATTGCAGTCAACAGATTCCCCTGACAGCGTCATCATGTATGCACTTGTGTTCCACCATCAGAGGCAATTCCATAAAACAATATCATCGTGCATAATTTGACATTTGCCCCACTATGCCATTTCCTCATGGAACCTTGTAAATATGGAGAAGGGAAATGTCTTCAAAGAAAAACCAGAAAGTCCAGTTGCCTCTTGAAAAAGCACCTTTGGGACAACGATGACCTGGATGACTGAGAATCCTCATAGACAAGCAGAACTACATTAAACAGAGCCTTCAGCATGATTGCCCCAAGTGATCATTAGATGAAAAGAGGACAGGAGGGAAGCAATGCAATTGCTATTACTGTTATTGATTTATTTCTGTACCACTTGTCCTCCCAGAAGACTCTAGAGCAGTGGTGTCCTGCCTCTGGCTCTAATAGTTGGGTTTATTGTTTGCTTTGTTTGTCAAGCAAAGTTGAGGTTTTTATGATTAGAAACCTTGTGCAGGGTCTTTACATGAGCAAGCTGATTCTACGAATCAGAATGATTACAGAATAGAAATACAGAAGGGATTAAATGGAAGGTGCTCACTACAAAGAGCTGAGACTGTAGGAATCTGCAAACAAGCTATTTATGTGTTGTTTTCATTTTTGTTCTTTTATGCAAATTTATTTATGTTTTCCAACTTAGCATGCATATATGTATATATACAACCACAGACAGGTACCCTTCCAAGTTTTAAAACCTTTTCTGTCCAAGAGAGAAATGCAAAAATATTAATAATGCTGAGTGGGATAAGAATAATGAAAGGTTGCTAGGTAGCTGGAATAATAGTGAATCCTAAGTCACCTTGAAGAAAGACTGTAGCAGAGTGAATGTTTTGCATGCAAAAAGTGCTGGTACAATAGCTGGGTACCAGTTCGTTCCTGGAGTTGGAAGGTGGGAGGAAAGCTCCTGTTTGATACTTCAGGAACACCCATTCAAGGGCCAGTATCCTGCCAAGCTGATTTCTGCCATTATTATTTTAATTTCTCAAGAATCTTGGGAATGATTTTGCAGAAATTTTAGTCTCAGCAGAGCATACTCTTGACAATAAGGTTTCTGACTGCCACCTTCTTCTGGTTTCTCAGCATTCGGGAGTGAGATATCTTCACTTTTATCAGTTTATATCAGGAAATGACAACCGCTTACAAAACTCTGCTCTTCACCAGGAGATTACAGTCTAAAGCGCTACACTTTTAATGCAATGTGTATGTTGACCAAGCAGCCAGAAGCATCAGCCAATTTTGCAGTCCTTTGAGGTAGTGTTTCAAGGTAATCATTTCAGTTTAAAGAGGCCACCTGCTACTATCTTCTAGATGAAAAAAAGAGGCTCTCAAACTGCAATCCCATGCTTTATATATGTGGAGTAAATGTGCAATGAGATTAACTTCCATATAGACAAAAAAATTAGAGATTAATATATCTACCTAATATGCAAGTAGCCCGGGTTCAAATCCCAGAAGGATATGATTATCTGATGAGAGCTAAATAGCTTGAAATAGATATATATTAGTCTCCCTTTGTTTCTTCATTGGTAAAACATAAATTTAACACAAAAATAGTTTGCTGCAAAAACGACTGATTGTGAAGGTTTCTGGATTGGAGTTGAAAAATGAAAATGATAGCAGTACGCTCCATCCCATAATTGGGTAGACCAGGTTGCCCTAACTAAAAAAATAAAATAAATAAATTCCCCGGTATAGCCAACAAAGGGAAAAGAGCCAGTGGTGTAGAGGTTAATACATCTACCTAATATGCAAGTAGCCAGGGTTCAACTCCCAGATAGGTATGGTTAGCTGATGAGACCTAAATAGGTTGAAATAGATCTGTACTAGCCTCCCTTTATTTCTTTGTCAGTAAAACATAAATTTTCCATGTAAACAGTTATTTTGTTGTTTTGTTAGACTTTTCTTCTGGGAGCTGAATATAGTATACAAAACATCTCTATACCAATTATTCCCAAAACAATTCTGTGAAGTAGGTTGAGCTGATTATTGAATGACTGAGCTGAAGTCATCCAGTCATTTTGTATGGCAGAGGACAGAATTAATCCTGGATCCCCTGGTCCTAAGCCAACATGTTCACTATTATACCATATTCTCCATACCACACAAGTATGTATATGGCCAAGAATTTAAAAATCTTAAGGATCAATTTGCTCAGATGGTTTGCTTAATTTAAATTTTCACACTGACAGAATTGTTGTTGCCAATTACAGTTGGTAAGTCAGGACTATTTGCAAATAGAATCATGACAAACATTGTGTTATAAAGTTACATTAAACTGATTCAATACCTATGACTATTCCTTTTTAATACTTTACCCTCACCTGCCACATTATCAGTTTGGCAACAACTTTGCAAGATATTTGGGGACCACATGACGAGCGTATACATGTGATGGTGAACCTATGGCACACATGCCAGAGGTGGCACACAGCACCCTCTCTTGTGGCACGCAAGCCATCGCTCCAGTATAGCTCCAATGCACATATGTGCATGACTCTGGCCAGCCAGCTAGCCTTTGGGTCTCTGCTGTGCATGCAGGGGGGATGGGGCTGTGCATGCAGGGGGTGCATGAGGAGGTCACATGTGCATGTGTGAGGATGGGGCACATGCATGGGGTTGGGCATTCATGTGTTGGGTGCATGCAAGGGATGCATGTATTCAGTTACATGCATGCACAGAGCTTGTATGCACATGTTCACAACTTGTGCATGCATGTGCGGGGGAATGCGCATAC
Organism: Thamnophis sirtalis; assembly: GCF_051295495.1. Lineage (NCBI taxonomy): Eukaryota > Metazoa > Chordata > Lepidosauria > Squamata > Natricidae > Thamnophis > Thamnophis sirtalis. The sequence continues at coordinate 113,123,542 of NW_028261386.1, read as the reverse complement.
ATGGAGTGAGCATTGCATTTTGGGAGTTTGGGCATGCAGGCTTTGGGCACTCGCTACAGAAAAGGTCACTGATCTATACTTCAATTGAGCATTCCAGATGATATTCTAGACAAGGAGCAACTAGAGTAATAGCAGAAACATTTGAGACCCTCTCCTGAATGATGATCACAAGGCCAAGATATTCTTTGACTTAAAAACTATCAATTATACATTGGAATAATGTTTGGCAGGAGAGAAGGTGATTAAGAAAGACTTCATTTGGCCCAAGTTTGGTCCAATTTACTCATTCTTGAACTAAACATTGCACAATTGGCATCAATGTACTAATGTTGCCTTTGTAATGTGTGTTTCAGCATTACCTTTATTCTCTTCCAGGCACTGATTTGCCATCTAAAAGAGCCAACTGGATCATTTTGTTATTTAGCGGTTGCTTTTCATTTTGTTCATTATGTTATTTTTTTTAATAGGTAGCTAGATTGGTAGATTAATAGACTGATAGACCCAATCAACTCATACTCCCATCATTATTCAAGTTGACTTTTCTTATTGCATCTATATCCAATGTTCTTAACTCCCTCCACATTCAGAAATTTATTATTCAGATCACTTAATGTACTTCGCATGCAAAATGTTAAAAGCAAAATCCAAATCATTTGAAACTTGGCTAGTAGTAATTTCATTAGAAATTCAGTTCTTATCTCTAATTCCCTAAGGTTCACTTATCTTTCAAATTAATCCATCCCTAATTCAAAGCAAATCAACCAGAGGCAAACTTTAGCTCATATGTTATATTGCAGTGTGTGTGTGTGCGCGCGCACGCACACACACACACACACACACACACTCACATAAACATATATATATATAGGAAGGAAGGCATGACTGAATGACTGGACCACTGTCTACTGCAATCTAGTGTTGTAGGTTGTAACTTCCAAGGTAAAAATTGAGGCAAGTTAATACAAAATAAGAAAAATTAAGACATGTCTAACACTCCGCTTTACTGTTCTTATTGAGAAACAGGTACTAAAAATAGTTTAGCCATAACTAGAGCTTAATTAATTAATTTTGTTTTTCATTAGTCAATTCTGGAAAGTATTTTGAGGAAGTCTTTTAGAAAGAATACCAAAAGGACATTTAGTAAAATGACATAGCCAATGAAGTACAGGTAGCCTTCAATTTGCATTTGGTTGCTTAACAACCATGCAAAATTACAACAGTCCTGGAACAGGTGCTTTATAGCTTGTAAAGAATTAAAATGTTGTGTCAAACACATCCCCATAGTCACATGGCTATATTTTGGGTGTTCGGCAACTGGCTGTCCTTTATGATTGGTTGCAGCATCTTGAAATCACTCAATTGTACTGGTTAAGTCAAGGACTGTAAGCTTTTCTAATTTTACTCCCTATACATAAAACTTTATGGTTTGACCATATTGTTGTCAGCCTGATGGTAACAGCAAACCAACTAAGGTTACCATTTATACATTTTACTGAAAGTCAGAGATTTTTAAGGAGGACAAAAATAAAAGAGGCAATAAAATATTTATTGGGTAGACAAATATACTGGCACAGACACATGAAAGTTCATCTGGAGTATCCCAAACTGCAAACACAAAGAATGTTTATGCTCAGAATGTCATTCTATCACTAGTAAAGGTTCCCCTCGCACATATGTGCTAGTCGTTCCTAAGTCTAGGAGGTGGTGCTCATCTCCGTTTCAAAGCCAAAGAGACAGCACTGTCCGAAGATGTCTCTGTGGTCATGTGGCCGGCATGACTAAATGCCGAAGGCGCACAGAATGCTGTTACCTTCCCACCAAATGTGGGTCCTATTTTTCTACTTGCATTTTTACATACTTTCAAACTGCTAGGTTGACAGAAGCTGGGACAAGTAATGGGAGCTCTCTCCATTATGCGGCACTAGGGATTTGAACTGCTAAACTGCTGACCTTTCTGATTGAGAAGCTCAGCATCTTAGCCACTGAGCCACTTAGCTACTTTGTTCTATCACTAGTAGTAATGTATAAATGCCATGGAACATGCGCTACCTTACTAATTGCAAGACTGAATAAATAATGGCCAACTTTTCTGAGGTGCCTAGTCTATCTATAATCAGGCCAGAGAATGCTTGCATTCTGCAAAGCAAGGTCCGCTGAATTCAGGGAGAGTTAGTTGCATGTACAGCAGACTTTGTAATGTGTTGTATGTGTAACTGTGCATTATCTTCTGAGAAACCATAAAGTTCTGGCTCCAAGGTCAGCTTAACCAAAAACAGGGCATTCACATAATGACTTCTACATGAATAGATAGATAAGCAGAAGTGATTTATTAATAGATGGGATATAATGGGTTTTCTGAAGGTAAATGTGTGTGTTTCCCTCTCTTTTCCTAAAATCAAACCTGGATAAATGTAGATGACTGAACTATGGCATCTAATCTCTCCTGTGCAAAATTAAAGTAAGGATCAGTCATCAGGGCTCCAGCTGTGTTTTCATGCGGAGCCCAGTAATTAGTAACTACAGTTAATTAGACTTTTTTCTCCTTCTCCCTTCCAATTACTCAGTTCATCACCCATCTCATTAGGAAAAAAAATCTACTATGTAAAACTTTAAGATTCCAAAGTATTTTTTTAAAATTTTTTCCATACCTGTCATTAACTACTTTTCAGGACTTTTAAGAAGCAGGAATTAACACCAGACAAACAATCAAACACTAAACAACTGCCTAATCAAGGAACTACCCAGGAGAAAACTATCCTCACCAACACTGACAAGACAATCAACTGCATATATGCAAAAAGCAACCCTCACTTCTTTCTAGCACTGTTGATGTTACCTAGTCAAATAATGAAATGTCTTTAAGCAACTAATCAAGCTCAGAGAGCATCAAGGATTCCACAGTAGCATTTTTGTCCCTAATAAAGGCTTTCTGAGTGAATGATCATTACCATTGAACATGCTAAATACATGGTAACAATCTTCATTCACATTATGGCCCACTAAAATCCCACAAATTTAGCTGGATTAAATCCATATTTAGTCATGGTTAAAATAGACAGGCTTGACTGAATGGTCAGTATATCAAAGATATAGTGCTACTAGTTTATATTCAATCAAACTAGCATCTAATTTCTCTACTCATTCAATAACTGAGTAATGAGGAAGAAGGAAAAGTGACAGTCTTAAGGTTTCGGTGAATGACTGTGTAATTTCATAAAATCACTGTGTAGAAGGGTAAAGAAACAAATTAACTTTTAAAGCCACTTTTTATTATTTTTGCTTGATTTCCAATTATGCCTGAATTTAGAATGTTGGGTGTGAAAGATAGGAAAAGCATATTAAATATAGTTTTGAAGTAAAGTATTTAAAACCATCCAAACCCACACAATGTGAAATATCATGCAGAAATGCCACCTACTTATTTAATTTCAAATTGCCATATAGTTAATAGTTAAGAAACAGTCAGTGCCAATACCTATGTAATTACAAACTCTTGCAGTTTGTTGCTAAAATCTAAGCCTGTGAGAGAGAGGGGGGAGAGGGAGAAAGATAATGAGAGAGGGGGGAGAGAGAGAATGAATTAGAGAGAGAATGAACAAGAGAGAGAGAAAGAGAATGAAGGAGAGAGAGACAGAGAGAATGAACTAGAGAGAGGGAATGAATGAACAAGAGAGACAGGGAGAGGGAGAGGAAGGGAGGGAGGGAGATGAATTAAATGTCTTTGTTCTAGAATTTGTTTCACCATATATTCAGGCTAGACCTAAGAACTTAACCTATACTTATTTCCAATGTATAAAAATGCATATTTTGAAGAAATGCCCATATATTCAAATATTGTTGTGGATGTTTCCCATTCCTTATATTTTTTCCTGGATTGCAATAAACTTGATTCATTCACTAATCTCATTACAAGAATACCAACTGTGGTTTGGATGAATTATTTGACAAAGATAAGGAGAGAAAAATCAATTTTGTCATTTTGTAATCCTTCATTGTGGCCTCAGTTAAAACAAACTGACAAAAGGGCTTATTCAAAGTAACCAATTTTTGTTTTCACCAAGATGAGAAAACACACCCACAGATGCATATCCTACATTCTGCAATATATTTCCTGAAGTTTTTCTCTAATTCGGTCCATTGCTTTTCTGTGAGGGAAATAAATTAACACTATGTTCATTAAATCATGCAGCAAAGTTTCTACTCGGCAAATAATAAAGATTAACGATGGCTAAAATATTTGCTCTAGGAAAGCAGAACCATTTTTTTTAAAAAAAGAAATTTCATAGTAATAGGCATATCTAACTCATCTTCCAAACAGAGCTGAACCTCACTGAAGCAAGGCTCATCTATATAAACCATGGCTTACTTAAACTTGATGATTTGTGTGTATGTGTGTTTCCTTAAACAACATTCAGCTTTGGCCATCTGCTAATGCAGTGTATCTATGTCTTTCTTTCCCTCAATTCTATTGCTTGCTTAAAATATGCACAAATGTGCGTTGGCAATGCTACTCTCAAAGTGCACCAGTCAACTACTAAATAATTCTTGCTGAGATATAATCTTGAGAGCAGCAGGTTTGAGAACAGCTTGTTGATTTGACAAAACACCCCACACTCTCTCCATCTCTGAGGGGCTTTTAAATCACAAAGCAAACATTTTCAACCTAAGTTGATTTAGTGTGTCAGAGATAAGTAAAATCCATATTCCATACCTATGGAAAAAAATTAAATTGATTTACAATAATTATAGGTTTGGTGATTTCCTTTACAGATTGCATTTTGATTTGGGGCTTTTTACTACAAGGCTGATACCAATAGGGAGGAAGGGCATATTTTATTACCTCCCATTTATATACATTTAGGTTAAATTAAACATAAATCAGTCTCGTTTGAGAAATCTCACACAGCTTTCCAAACACAAAGTCACAGCAGATAATGAATTATAGTTAAACACACATTCTGTGTATAATACACAATGTACTGCTCAAAACATCCTGCTTTTTTGACCATTGGTTGTTTGTGTGACTTAATGCTTATATGAGAAGATGCCAGGATTTATTTTTTTGTGAACTAGTTTTATACTGTAGCGAAGAAGGCCATGAATTCCAGTCTTCCCTATACATGAAAATCAACTGAGGACTTAGAGCCAATCTATCTCAGCCCAACCTACTTCACAGGATTGGCTTTGTGGGGGAAATAGAAAGCGGGAGCATTACAGATGCTGCATGAAGTTGTACAGAGTAAACTGGCGTATAAATCAAGGTTTCAGAGCCACTTTTACCACCATGCTAAGACAAAATCTGTAGGTATCCTATGTGGCTTGTTTATCACAAAAAGGTATATAGAATCAGAGGGCTTGGAAGGTACCTTGGAAGTCTTCTAGCCCAACCCTCTGCCTAAAGCAGAAGACTTTATATCAATCCGAACATGTATCAGCTTAGATCACTTTGATGTGCTTGAACATAAATAATTTTCAATAAAATATGTATATCTTTCTTCCCTTGATTTATTTACTTACTTTGCATTGAGAACTTTACTATAAAATCCAGGAACGTATCTAGCTAATATTAAAACTTTCAGATCTAAGTTGATTTAGTGTGCTTTCTCGTTATAGCCTTTTTAGAGAAATATCTGCAATCATTAAAATGAACTGTTGTAAGACTACCAGCCAGGCAAAGAGTAAGGATCAAGGAGGGAGTTAGACTTGAGCCATTGCGGAACTTAAGAGAATGAGACATAACCCCCCCCCCCCGCCCCCACATCCCATGGAATCTTATCTGTTTGTTCCAAGGTTTCAACATTTTTTACTACCTATTCTGTGGTTGTGGCCTATTTTGTGGGTGTGGCTTGGTGGCCATGTGACTGGCTGGGGGGTTGCTTGGTGGCCATGTGACCAGGGTGGGAATTGCTTGGCAGTCATGTGACCAAGTGAGAGTGACCAAGTCAATGTCACTGAATTCTTTGCCCTAATAAATGACCTACATAAAGAAGATATAAAAAAGTAAATTTATTATTTTGTGCACTAAATAAGAATAAAGTACACAAAACAATAAAAGAGCTACTTACAGAAGGAAGATGACTGTCTCTGCCTGTCTTCAACATCACTGACCAAATTGCTCCAATAACCTGCACAAAGAAGAGATGCAGAAAGGAAGAACTTAATTGCATGCACTTACACCTTACATAAGAATAACACAATGAAAGATATATACTCAAGTGCTTACTTGTGTTTTTGGTTTTGTGGTTGAAGATGTTTCCACATTGAGACAGAGCTTGCACCTTATATGAATGGAAATAATCCCTATTAAGTTGTCTTTTTGAAACTCTCGAACCCATTAGTATTTGCAAAGTTGGGTAGATTTGAGTTCCAGGTGAATAATGATAGTAATAATACAATCAGAACAAGAATGAAGTCTGAAATATTTTATGGCCTTGAATTCGCTTTCAAATGGCATCACACTTATGCCTGCTTTTGGCTGGGAAGCGTTTTCCCGATAATGTGCATTAAGATAGTTATATGAAAATAAATTACATTATGCTCTATTGCAATGTTTTCAAATCTGACATTAGGTTAGCCTAACACTGTAATTTTCTTCAATACTCTAATGACATTTTGCTACAGTTTGCTCTGTGGCTATTTTGTTCTTTCTGCCTCCACGTTCCATTTGTTCCTGGAATAAATGCACAAGGCTTCCCAGCACACATAAATAAGATCTGACTGTTCTTCACTATGGTCACCCAGGCTAGGATTTTCTTTTTTTAAGCTGACTAAATCTAATCAGCATCTTTTGGGATAGTGACTTTTAAGCCTTAATTTCAATATTAAACATGGCAGGGCACTCAGCAGGAAGAAAGGCTGCTACAGGAAGAAAATGCAGATACAGACTGCCATCTTTCAGTGAAAGCTGTCTTAAGCAACCAAGTTGAAGATTTTGATTTCAGTTAATGACTGTATCTTGCAAATAAGCATTTATATAAAAACTGGGATCTTCCAAGCAATTAGATCTCCTGTAGGATATTCTCATCTGCAAATCTGTAATTATTTTGCTTGGGATTTGACCGTATATTTGGACAAATGCTGTCCTCCTTCATTTTTTCCTCCTAATTAGTTGCATATTTCATTGATGGACATCTAAATGAACTTTCAGCATGAATTAATACCTAGTGTTCATTTCTATTTTAATTGAATATTTGATTTTGACTGACTGCCCCTTTCCTCTAAAAACATTGTTTATGATTCATATAAGAACACTTATATAAATTGCATGCATTATTGTTTGCCTCAATAGTATCAATTCACTTAATGTCAAAAAACAATTATAAATGTCAAACATATCTGTGAATCAGATAAATGTTACATAAAACTTGAAATATTCCCTTAGGTGGGGAAAAAGATTGCTTTGCTGTCTTGCATTTTAGATATAAAGTGAAATGGTTTTGTGATTAAAAAAACGACAAAAGGAGTTTAATAATTACAATAAAGACAAGAATAAATAATGCTGATATCTAATGCATTCATCCTTCAATAATATATGATCACATCCAGACATTTAAGAAAATTATGCATATACAAAATATGCATACCTAAGGGGAAAATGTGTACAAAATTGTACATATGCTGGAACAGCACTGAAGAAAACACATTATTTTAGAGAAAATAACTTCTAAACATTTACATCTTATGAAAATAGCACTCCCAAAGGTATTGAGTAGAAGGAATGTGCACAAATAGATGTGATTATTTTTATGATGACTTTAAAAACAAAACAAAATTGATTTGGAAAAATAGACTGAAGTCTGATTAAAGCTGACAGATTTGTCCCATTGCTTTGGGCCACATGATCTTTTCCTGCCCACAGTGATAACCTATTTCAGTGGATGTACAGAAGAAGAGCAGTACACCCTTAAGTGCCCTCTTGGATGAGCATGCAATAACATTCCTTGTTTTCAATGTGATCAGTATTCACACTGAGTTTGCGTTTGCAGAACCCTGAGTGCATATCTTGTTTTAAAAAAAGGAAGAAATGAAACAATTCCTGGTTTTAATCCTTTTAATTAATATTGTTAGTAAATTTAGAAGAGTTGGTTTTTCTCTAATCCTTTTTTTTAATTCTTGAGTCCTATATTTTTTGCTTGCAGTTGATAAGAATTTAGTAATGTCTGTTCATTTCTAGAGTGTAAGCTAGTTTTTCTCAGTTATATGGCTGTATGTTGTTAAAAGTATGAAATTGCAATCTTCCACTGGAGTCATAAACCTTCTCCAAAACATTTGCTGTTGTTAAAATACTGTGCAGCTCCAAAGAAAGGTTTTTAATTTAATTCCACTGTAGAAGGAACTATGAGATTCTGGAATAAGTGCTTTCTGTGATTTGTCTTATTAGTGTTCAATACTACTGCATCTTAAAAATAACACTCTATAAAGGTCCTGTTTCTATCTTGCCAGAATACATTCATTCCATCTTAAATATTGTGTCTACATCTGGCAGGTTCAAGTTTTGCGAGTTAATTTATTACAGTAAGTCCTATGGAAAAACAGCTAAATTTTTGAGAGTTTACTTCCTGGAACGATTAAGTGTTAATTTTTAAATAGAATAGTGCAAAGTGGCAGTCTTAAATAAAACTTCTGGTAAGCAGTACATCATCTGACACAATTGCAATCATCAGTAACTGTATGATTACCTTGGGGAAATATATATAGGCAATATAGTCTAAACTGGATGTAAATTAACTTAAAGGTTGATATTGCCAATAAAATGCCATTTGTGGTCAAGTCCGTAGTGGTATTTTCCAGTATGACAGCTGCATCTGCTAATTTTGCTTAATTTTAACATTGTCATCCTCTCCTTAAACTCTTGCTTAAAGTATATTTTTATACATGCAGATATACGTATGTAGAAAGGATAGCAAAGTTTTTACAATCATTGTGGATGATGTTGCTAAATAATAAGATCCGCTTATCTTTTTTCATGTCTTACATGAAAACATTGAACTTGGAATATTAGCATGTTAGGAAGAAAGACTAACCTTTAGTCTTGACATTTAGCTTTCAACATACAACATACAAATACATTCCTGTGCATTTTTTAATGTTGAAGAACACTCAGTCACAGCACTCTTTTAGCAAGCTTGCATGAAGACAGCCACACCTGCAAGAATCTTATTATGGCAACATAGCAGTCCAAATTTTGTGCATCATTTGTGATAGATGGTAATGTAATTGGGGTGTGTGTAAGGCACTGTACCTCTATTGCCTCTATCTAGAATGCTAATACCCATGATAGTGGCGCGGTGGTTAAATGCAGCACTGCAGGCTACTTCAGCTGACTGCTAGATCAGCAGTTCAGCGGTTCAAATCTCACCGGCTCAGGGTTGACTCAGCCTTCCATCCTTCCGAGGTGGGTAAAATGAGGACCCGGATTGTTGTTGGGGGCAATATGCTGACTCTCTGTAAACCGCTTAGAGAGGGCTTAAAGCCCTATGAAGCGGTATATAAGTCTACTGCTATTGCTATTCTCTATACTGTGCAATTTTTCCAAGCCCTCAGTTACTTACCCCAATCTAAAAACTTCAAGAACTGGTTAGATGAAAATCTATGCCATTTGAACAATTATCAACAATAATTCTTCAGTAAAAAGACCTGCCACTAAAGTTTTATCATTTATTTTGCTATCTAAGTAGTTCTGTTTTGGAATCTGTAGGATACACATAAAGAGCTATGCTTCTTCTTCTTTCTTTTTTTTTCAAAAGATAATTCTGTTGCTACTTATCAACTGTAGTTTTCTGCTTGCTGTATTGATTTTCAAACAAGAGTGGGTAAATCACTTTTCAGGGACCGTGTCTATCCCCAAAATCCCATACAGAACTTTCCAGACCCCACTGAAAATGTCCCAGATGAACTATAATCTCTTCCCAAAGGAAAATATATAACATTTTAATGATTTAAAGCCATTCGATAGCAACCAGCCCAGATTTCAAAAAGCAGTATTCTGAGTACCTTGCTATTTTTTTTTTCATGTTTTATTTATTTTATTTCATATAAAAAATCCATTTCAATCAAACAGTGTGTTGTCTGGGTACAAATGTTTTAGGCAATCGCAATCAAAATGTTTACAACAATATTCATCACAATAACATTGATACTATATTAGCAATAATATTTTGTTTGTCTATTTTATCAAATTTCCATTTTAACATTTAGCCTTTTTATGTCCCTGCATTTCTAACTTCTGTTTTTATTGTCTAACCATTGGTAAAATAAGTCCCATGTCAAAAAATATTCAGTTTATTCTTCGTCCTTAATAGTAAGCATTAGTCTATCTATTTCTCCACATTCTAATATTTTGTTTATTACACTTTCATCTGTTGGGATGTTGTCACAGTTCATTGTTGAGCATATAGCATGACCCTTGCTGTATTCTAAACACAGTACTACATTTATAAATTGAGATGATCTCACTAGAATCCAGGGTTCACAGATGATCGCTCTATTTTTGGATCAGGTTTGACTTTTCAAAAAATTCACTGCCACCATGATTCTACTACATAACTGTGCTTCTTTCTAGAAAGGCAGAATTCAGACTGATTTATTCCAGGGTAGGATCTTATAAATAAACAAGTGATTGTATTCCATACTGTTTTGTGATTATTATTTCTTTATCTTCTAACAAATTATCTTGATTTTGGTTTCTGTAGAACTCAATGGACCCCAAGAAATCAAGGGCCATTTTATCCATGGCACTTGAATAACTAAATCTTAGGAGTGTCAATGGGATGGAGGAGCTTGGGTTGATTTCAAAATCTGCTGGATAATAGGCATACTGTGACAATCCAAATCCTATCAACATACTTGCAAAACAGTATGTGACTCATAATGCCATGCCTCCCATTTGGCAAATGTTGACTTCCCTGTGCGAATTTCACTACTGAGTGTGTGTGTGTGTGTGTGTGTGTGTGTGTATATATATATATATATATATATATATATATATATATATATATATATATATATATATATATATATATATATATATATATATATATATGTTAAAAATATAATATAATATACATAATATAAAACATAAAATATACTAATAATATAATATAATGTAATGCAATGCAATGTAATATAATAATAAGTTGTATATAAAGTATATAATACGTTGCTTCAGAAAATGCTCAAAAAAGCATTTTAGATTTGGAATAAGCACAGATTTTTCTACTATTCACTGAAGAGATACTGATGCCTAGGCAAGATTGAAGCACTTCAGGTTCATCTCAGAACATACAAAAATGTAATTATTTATAATTCTTCTTTAGCCATTGAAACTTCTTTCTGAACATTGCATGCAACAATGAAAGTCAAAACTCTGTTTTTTGGTCCCTAACAAACAGTGCTACTGACTTCAAACTTTCAGTGGAGAAAGAGGGAACAAAACAACTATGTTGTTCATTTCTGAAAATAACTTTCCTCCAAAAGAAAAAATGTGAGTGGGAGTAAGATGAGAACATTTTTATTTAATTGCTTTTTTTATTGAAAATAACGTAAGATCAAAACTTAATCTAAAGAAACAGAATTTATAGCACAACTTCCTACACCTAGGTCTAGCAGAAATTTTAACTTTATTTCACAAAATATTACAAATCTAGCTGTTCTATTAAACCCTCGATATATACACACACACACACACACACACACACAATAAAATCAACCATAGGTTGATTTGCCTTCCGCAAAGCTTATAAAACCTGGTTTTTCCGGCAGGCCTGGGGCTGTTGACCTCTTGACTGAGGTCCAGCCCCCCTCTGATTGGGTGTATGTTGTGCTTCTTTTTAACTTTGTTGAGTCCTATTGTTTTTAAAAAATTTTTAATGTTTTCATTTCTGTAAGCCGCCCAGAGTCCTTCGGGATTGGGCGGCCTAGAAATTCAATAAATGAAATGAAATGAAAGGTCCTGTTTTTTTATTGTTTTGTGAGTGATCACAGTTGCATTACTGTTTATTCACTTGTTTGTTTATTTCTTTACCAATGCTGTATGAGCCAAGGTGGCGCAGTGGTTAAATGCAGCACTGCAGGCTACTGCTAGATCAGCAGGTCAGCGGTTCAAATCTCACCGGCTCAGGGTTGACTCAGCCTTCCATCCTTCCGAGGTGGGTAAAATGAGGACCCAGATTGTTGGGGGCAATATGCTGACTCTCTGTAAACCGCTTAGAGAGGCCTGAAAGGCCTATGAAGCGGTATATAAGTCTACTGCTATTGCTATTTAATGCTTCAGTTTTTCTTCTTGACATCAAAAAACCTTTGCTGAGATACATTGAATTGCATCAAACTGCATTAAAACTTCAATCATGTTCCATTTTTTATTCACCACCTTCATCAGAAGCTTATTACATGCCTGCTTAGCAACTATATTCAGCATAAGCAGATGGGGTTGTAAGGAAGAGATTTTTTGTGAGAATGTGGCAACAAATCCCAAGGGAAAAAAGTTCCCAGAAATCATTCACAAAACCAGGTCTCAACAGAGCATCCCCAGGGCCTGCAATGCTTCATAAAATCAGACATCAGCAGATTTTAACTGAACTCCTGATCCAATGTCTTCATTTCAGCGCTTGGTCCAGGGGTGTCAAACTGGTGCCCTACAGGCCAAATGCGTCATGCACAGACCATACCGATTCCAGCTCCGCAAAGGCAAAAAACATCACAATACATCAGGAGACATGATCGAGTTTGATACCTGTGGCTTAGTGTATGAAATTACTCAAGACCTAAAGCATATACATCTTTTTAGTGCTGAACTAGTACTGTTGGTAGGAGAATGAGGGCTATCAGATCGGCCTGTTTGAAGATGCAACCTATTACTATCCATACCAAACATGTCATAATGCTGCCAATGTCAGGGATCCAAGTAACACCCTAACAAAAGAAGACTCAGAGGCTTGAAGTTCCTCAAAGTTCCATTTTATTAGAGATGTCATATTGGCACATCTGGGAAAACCCGAATCTGAAAGTTTTTCCCACCCAAAAGGAAGTCAAAGATCCATCCCCTGCACTCACAAGTCCATCACATGGTCCAATCAATTCATCATCTCAACTGGAGACAATTACCAGTCACTCCCATCCAGGTGCAGGCCAAATGCCCTTGACTCCCAGAGAAAGGAATGATGTTATGGCTAATCCTCACCACTCCTCGCAACTCTCCCTCCTGTTTTCCCAGGCACTAAATGTGGCAGCCCTGAAGGTCCAATGAAAAAGATGGCTTCCAGTGCTGGCAGCCAAAAGATAACCAACAATCATGCCACATACAGGAAGAGCATGCTTAAAGGCTACTAAGACATATTTGTTGTTCTTAAAGCAAATACAATCACTCCTACCTGTTGTCGATTGTAATGACCATTACACTACTTTTATTTCTCCATTGTACTCTTCAAGAGGTAAAACGTAACTATGCAATTGCAAACAGAAAAAAACAAGAAATATTGATAAGATATTTTTCATTTTCATTTTTATGTAGTGAAGCACAGTAAAATGTATACAATATAAATGTAGCAACATGTGAAGCGTTATTACTGTCAAAAAATCATTTCATTGAATATATTTCAGCAGTTCAGTTTTACAACTATTATAAACATGCCAGTCAGACTTTTTTTGGACAATGTCATTTTTTTTTAAAAAGGAATCTTATTGATGGCAGCTGTATTATGTCTGTAAACATTTTTATCCTACAGTAGCTTCTATTCCTTCATTGCATTTTTCTAATTAAATTGTCCGATATGCAAATACATGTTTTGATGTTCTTTGTCTTCTATTTGGCATCTATAAGTTTGCATATATGAAAAAAAAACCTCCGCAGTAGAAAGTAAAAAATCAAAATAATTTATAAAAAGTAGCAATTAGAATGACAATTAAAGCCTAAAGTGTATAAAAACAGACCAAAATAAAATACAACTAATAAATAGATGATGAGATTCATCACCTCCAAAGGAGTGGTTTTCTTCTCAATAATTTCTGAAAATCTAATGAAGTGGGAGCTGATCAAATACCAGGGGTTTCCAAAAGACAAGTGGGTCAAACAGAAAAAGCAAGGCCTACAGGCCTTTGTGTCCCTTAGGGAAAATTAGCAAATTCTCCCAGAACATACATTATGTAATCTGGGTGAGTGGTGATGAGTTATCAGGGCAAGATCCTCATATTCTAAATTAGGACTGGACATAGATGCATCTATGCAAAGAACCTCCTGGTTATGGTTTCCATCTTTGTTGACTACTTCCCGAGAACATACTTTTTACTCAGTGCCACTGAATTTTTTTTAGACCTGGTTATTATTATTTCATGTTGCTGGTGGTTTCTTCAACATTATCTCAACAAATTCAAGTGTATGCAATTGAGATCTCTTACACAATCTTAGACCAAGCATAAATTGGAATTATAAACAGCATAAATGTGCAATTCCAACAATTTACTATATCATCTGAAAACTTGCATTTTAATGACTCTTTGTTCAAGCGACAGTGAATTTATTATCATATTTGTGTAAATGAAGAAAATAAACTGAAAAGTTATTATGAGGCTAATTGGAAAGTCAAATTGAAAACTTTTTGGACACAGGTGAGCAAATGTCCTCCTACGGCTTATATAGATAGCCTGCATAAACCTGTCTGAAGTAAAACAACAAGACCCAATATGGGAATGTAGATAGTATCTCCCTAAAATACATACATTTTCAATTTTTAAAATTTTGTTCAAACAGTAAATTAGAAACATTCCAAAGAAGATACTGCCCAGAGACTTTTTAAAATCTATCTTTGATACAGATAGTCCTTGACTTACAACCATAATTGGCCCCAGAACTTCTGTTTGCTAAGCAAAGTGATTATTAATTTTATGACCTTTTTGTTAACCATGCTTTTTAAGCAAATCACTGCAGTTGTTAAGTGAATCATCTTTCCTATTACCTATCTCATCTTCTTATGACTACCCCTTTGTCGTCATCCGACAAATGCGTGTCCGACAAATGCGCGCCGACAAAACCGCGCCCACAAAAGCGCGATTAGGGTTAGGGTTAAGGTTAGGGTTAGGGTTAAGGTTAGGGTTAGGGTTAGGGTTATAATGTTGTTTTCACGTCCCACTATGTTGTTTGTGGATGGCGCACTTTTTGTGGGTCTGGTTTTGTCGGCGTGCATTTGTCAGGCGCGCATTTGTCGGTGAACTCCCCTTTGTTGCTTGTATCTTACAATTTATATTGTTTACTTAGTATCCTAATATGATTTATGTTGATTGTTTATTTAGTGTCCATGACTATCACTAAGTGTTGTATTTAATTTTTTATGATGAATGTATTTTTATAAAGACTATGATAATGATCTATCACTATTGTATGCACACTGAGAGCTTATGCACTGGACACAAGTTCCTTGTGTGTCTAGTCACACCTGGCAAATAAAGAATTCTAATTCATTCTGATTCTGACTCTAATTCTAATTCATCAGATCCAACTTCCTTCATTGACATGGCTAAGCATAAATCAGATGAGAAGTTTGCAAACAGTGATCACATGACTTCAGAATGCTGCAACCATTGTAAATACATACCAGTTGCCAAGCACCTGAATTTTTATCATATGACTATGGGGATGCTGTGACAGTCATAACTGTGAAGATCAGTTACAAGTCATTTTCTTTTTCACTACTGTTGTAACTTCAAACACTAAATAAATGGCTATAAGTCAAGAATTACCTATATTACACGGCTGAATTTCTTGCAACAAGAATTACTTCCTCCTTTGACCATGGGCGATATCCAAAAAAGTAATTTTGAAAATAACGATAAAGCTCAAGGACTGGAGAGCTTTCCTGTGGAATGATACAAAATCTTTATTGATGTCCTTAAACATAAACTTTATCAATATATGCCGAGATATCTTAAGAATATTATAATATATTTTTTCACTCAGTGAAGCATATGTTACAATTATACTAAAACCTGGTGAAGCTTGTATTTTGTTTGCCATTAATGTATATGGTAAACTTTAACTACTGCTTTAGTGAATAAACTTCTACAAGTTATCTCTTCAGTGGTTAAGAATCATCAATGAACTTGATCATACATGAAAATGTGTTACATGGAAGAGGGTGTGACCATAAAGGCATTTTTCACCCTCCAAAGGCTTTTAAGGAAGCTTCCTCCAGAGGGTGAAAAACAGCTCTACAGGCAACCTGGAAGTCTGTTCCTGAACTTCTGGTTTGCATGTTGGGACGTTTTCCACCCTCCGGAAGCTTCAGGAGGCTTCCCTGAAACCTCTGGAGGGCAAAAAAGGACCCGATGGGCAACATAGAAGTTGGAAAATGGCCCATTTCCAACCTCTGGACGGTCTGCAGGGAGTGGGGGAGGCCCTTTTTGCCATCCTGCGGCTACTAGAAAGCCTCTGGAGCCTGGGAAGGATGAAAAACAGGTCCACCGTGCCATCACATGCCAAGAGTGGAGAGAGGGCAGAGGATCATGCGCATATGCACGGGAGTGGTGTCGCACATGCATGTGCAGGGAGAGGGCATGCACACATGCAAACCCCCTGTGCTCTCCCCGCTTCTGGCACACAATGGCAAAAATGTTAGCCATCACTGGTTTAGTCTATAGATATACATTTTGCATGGACAAATATTAAAATATGATTTCTTCTTACTGAAATAGTTTCTTGAAATGTTTCTTCCAGATATTTGTGTGTGTTTGTTGTTTTAAAAGTTTATTTGTCTTTTACATTTGTCTAAAATGTTTATTTTTCTTTTTAGTTTTTCTTTCTGTAATGTTTTATAAATAAAGCTAAAAACACTGGAGACATCTCCAAATAAGTGGTTATTTAGTTCATTTTTCCTTCTCAACTATCACATGCCTAGTATTTATCACTGAAGAAGAAGGAACCCACTGCAAAATAAAATATTAAAGCTGCTTTAATATTTTAATATCATGAACCACCATGAGTAACATGACCCAGCAATATAGATATCCAATCATTAAATTAGATTCATTTTTTTAAAAAAAGTTACGAATAAAAAAATGTAATTTTCACAATAAACACAAACATTTCAAACATTTCATATTTTAACTAGAATTTTTAAAAGGAAAAGAAAAGAGTAAAGAAGGAAGGATTTATAACATATTTAAGCTGCACTTAATGTTATATTTTAAAGAACTGGTTGGAGAAAAAGAAAACATCAAGTTTCATTTCATGCTATTCCCAGAGGTAACGTATGAATACCTAACTAGCATTCAACATTTCTATCCAGAATGGCATTTTTGCAGTTTTTTAAAATTTTTTAATGTAGCTAAGAAATGGTGATCAACGATAAACTTTCAAAGGTTGATTTGTTTTTGTTTTTTCAATAAAGCAATTTTTCAAATTTTCAAATAAAACTATTCTAAAATTACTCTTATTAGCGACTATCTATTATCTTATCGCAAAACACTAAGTTTTGTGTGTGTTAAGAACTAATAACAGAATTTGTGTGTGTGTGTGTGTGTGTGTGTGTGTGTGTGTGTGTCTGTGTGTTTGTGTTTCAGTGGTGGGTTTCAATTTTTTTTAGAACCTCTTCTGTAGGTGTGGCCTGCTTTGTGGGAGTGGCTTGCTGGCCATGTGACTGGGTGGGAGTGGCTTGTTAGCCATGTGACTGAGTGGGAATGGCTTGGCAATCATGGTAGGCATGGCCAACTTGTAAAATGTGGTGAAACTCACTTAACAACTTAGCAACCAAAATGTTGGCTCAGAAACTCTGGCATTTGACATACACAAGTCTTAAAGCTGTCAAGTTTCAAGACCCTTGCACCCCTAACCCTTTAGAAAAAAACCCCAGGGGTGTTCAAACTTGAAAGCTTTAAGACTTTAAGTTTTAGATAGGACTCTTAGAGGCTGGCGGGGCAATTGGTGAGACAGCCAATCAGTGAGCAGCGGGCAGAGTAAGCATGGTGCAGACAGGCAGTGGGAGGGAGCTGGAACTGGTTCCAAATGGCATGGTAGATTTGTGGAACTGGCAGGAACCCACCCCTGCTGTTTGTGTATGTATACCTACTTATATTAGGGGTATCAAACTTGCAACCCATGAGCTGGATGTGTCACACACTGGCCACACCAATGCCCAGTTTGGCAAAGGGGAAAAAAAATCACATGACAACAATGCAAGTCTGATACCCCTGCCTTATATTATACTTATATTATATTTGATTTATTCACATAAGAAAGATGGGATGACGCATGCAACATCATGATTCATTATTAGAGATTACTAGGTGATTTTTCCTGATTGGCCAAAAAGAGTAAGTGGGTACTGCCATCGAAGATATTAATTTGCATTGGTTTTCTTGTGACCTGTCTAACACAGTCTAGAAAGGCTGAGCAATTTTGAAAACAGAACATCTGGATATGTAGCTTCTGCCTACGCAGGTTGAAAACTGAATAAAACTTCAAAAAAATCAAGTTACTTTTTTTCCAGTTAGAATCATAATGTGCAAATCACACGCCCACACCAAATATAGAGAAGGAACTTTAGGTATCTATTTTATTCCAAAGAGGGATAAGTAATTATTTTATTCCCCCTTTTATAGTCAGCCCGACGAAATATACTTTGATTCTTCCAAATCCTTGCTATTTCAATTCAGCAAGCAAATTACAGATAGTCCTCAGTTAATGACAGGAATTGGGACAGGAATTTCCATTACTAATGGGAACACAAAGCACAATGTCAAATGACCGCATCACTTAATGACACCAACTCCCATTGTCTCTGTTGCCATTGTTAATCAATTATTGCTGGTCATTAAGCAAGGATTTTCTTGCAATTGCCTATTGCCTACTTCCAACCAAAATCTATGAGGAAGCCTGAAGGAGGATGTAACTCCCAGATGGCTAGCGAGCAAACTGGTAGGGAAATAAGTAGCTGCTGTTGTGTGAAGAATGGTGCCAGAGGGTGCACAGAAGGTCAGTAAGTCATGCCATGAGGATAGAGAAGCTACAGGAGGGTGCATAACGATATGCAGCTGGCCAGTGAGGCTGCAAGAGAGTGCATGAGGATGTGCACTACAAGGTGCAGTGGGGAGGCTGGTGATAGGTGTGCACAAAGGTGCAAGAAACTCCAGAGCCATAGTACGGCAAAAGGTTCCAGAGCTATGGTGCCTCCCTGCTCATGGCTAGAATAGTGAACCAAGCAGGGAGGAAGTGATTGAGGATGATGAAAGTTAGTTGCAGGAACAAGGGTAACAGGGAATCAATTATAAATGTGGAATTTCTTGAATATCACCTGACAATGACAGCACTGCAAGGACAGGTCAGAACGTTTTCATTCTCGTCATAATTTTAAAGAATCATTGAAAGAATGGAAATTAACTGACAACTACCTGTATTTTTGAGTAGGAAAGGTTCCTCTACAACAGAAAAAGGTCCCAGTGATTGAGATGGGAGAAGGATTTGATCTTTCCCTATTGCACACTCCTTCTTGCAGAACTTTCCCTATACAGTAACACACCTCTTCTGGCTAGCTTGTTATTTGATAAATTCTTGCAGACATCTTACAGCATGACCCCCTCAGAAAAAAAAAAAAACATATATACAGCAGCTAGCTGAGCCAGTTAGCTGTTTCAGACCAGCACACCCTTCGGTGCAATGAAACAGATTTGAGTGACAAATAGTAAGATAGCAAGGAGGACTTGACCCAATCTGCTGCCTATCCTGGTCTGCTATCTGAAGCATCAACTACATTCTACCTAATGATAGGACCAGCCCTGATTCCATCATAATGCAGTTATTGGCAAGCTGTGAATTGGAGAATGAAAATCAAAGCTATAACATTGCTATAACAATGTACATATTACAAATGTCAGATGCACAATAATTGATTTTCTACCCCTTGCAATTAAGCTATGTTCATATATCAACTCAGTGTACCTTATACAAGATGATAAACACTCCTAATAATTACAATTCACCTTTCCACCACTCATAAGATAAAAGTCACTGTTAGATGGTATTGATGTATATTAAACATATAGATATAAAATAATTGACTATAAATTCTTTGCTCGATAAATAGCTTGTTGATATGCATTATATCTATGAGGAATATCATATTGGCTTCAAGATACTTCTTTGATATCTTTCTTAACAAGGTAGTTCTACAAAACAATGTGCAAAACTACAAAACTCAATATCCTTGATTTAAAAAAAAACAAAAAACAAACGTGGCTTGGGATATTTAGAGTATAATCTGTTTTGCAGAACTTGATCTTCAACAAATCATGAACTTAAACTGTTAATATTTTTATAAAGGATAATTGGGACATAGCAGTCACACCAAAATTAGGAGAAATTATTGAACCATTGACTGACTCTCTCATGCAGAACATAGGAATCAGTTTTCCACTATATCAGGGAGTTACTCAACCACTATATGGCATGGATTAAAATCATGCTGTAATAAAGATACTCCTCCTATATGGCATGATCGCTATGGTTCTTCATAGAGAAAAATGAAAATAGTAATAGTTAATAGCTATTAACTATTCCTATTATTATTTCAATAGGCCTGATGGCCTTTTCTTTTTATTCTCTATTTGAGAGCAGAGATGATGAGTGCCTATGATATTTCTTCCCGATCATTGTCATCCTGTTAACTCTCCTTTTGTACATCAACACACTATTTATAGGATAAAGCCTTCATGGATTTGCTTCCCTTCAAATGTCATTCAAAACTTATATCACCCTATTCCAGGTTTGCCATCATTTCCCTATCATTCTTGATTATGTAATGTTTATTTGGAGAAAATCCCACAACATTAATATTATTTAAACTGAAAGCATTTATATATACAATTACAGGTTTGTTTGTTTGTTTTTCATTCTATTTCTGAAGAAATTTGCTACTTCAGGGAAATTCTTCAGAAAGAAAGGAAGGAAGCAAGCAAATTTCTCAGCTTTCTAGATTGGCTAAATTCAAAAGATACATATTTTCCCCAGCATGAGAAAAAAAGTCTTGTGATAGCTTGCTATTGTCTATATGTTGAAGATGATTAATCTATTTGGAGAGAAAAATTCTGAGTCTAAACTTTAAATCCAGACTGCTAAAAAGTAAGCATTCAAAAATACTCTGGCTAGATGAATTGTTATCCAATTTGTCACTTCTTCTATATTTGTTTTTAAAAATCCCTTCTGTCCAGTATAGTGTAATCTATTTATTAAGATGGTTTGACGATTTTACAAAATGGTTCCAGTCCTGGAGGTGAACAAACTAAAGAGGTTGATCAGTCAATCTCAATGAAACATTGTCAATGGTCTTGAACTGCCTCAGCCCAGTGCTGTGAGCAAAAGCTTTTCTGAGCCTTCTCCTCGGTGCTGACTGAAATATTTCTACACTGGGCAACTTTAGAAGTGCCAAAGCATTACTTGAAGTCACTCAGCATGAATAATGTTTGATGAATGTAGGAGACTTCAGAGTAGCTGCATCTAGCAATTGTCCACTGCTGTGAACCCTGTTGGAAAACTTTAGTGAACACCACAGAGGAGGTGCTGCTTGTTTCCTCCCAATAAAATTAGTGAGCGGTCAAAAAAAGTAAGCACCATTTTCATTGCTGGCCAAAGCTTTCAATGAGAAGTGATTGATCCCACCAATCATCAAAACTGTTCTATGTGTATGATCATTACTGCAACCCACAGACCCTCTAAATGCTACTTTTGGCAAAAACTGAAGGCAAATCTCAGAACATTTGCAAAAGCTGTCCCGCCTGGAGAAAAACTCATGTTAGGACTCCAAGAAATAGCTCTTTTCTTCTCAACCTTTTCCCACAATATGAGCTCTGTAGAAGAAAGCTGAGAGTCAGTCTAGATATCACTTTGCCCTTAAGAAGGAAAGGAGTGTGTTTACAATGTAGCTTCAAGAGGCTTTCTTCAAAGCCATATTGGTGAAATCATTATATATTATATAAGAAATTCACTAGTATCTGTATGGGAAAAAATTAAACCTAAAATATATCTGAAAATCCCAGAATGGCTCTCAACGATGGAATTTGGTAAATTTGAAAAAATGTCACTTATAAAGACATTTTGGACAATGAAGAGAAATTAAAATTTAAGCAATAGCTGGAAAACCAAGGCATTACATTATCATGGTGGTCGCAATTACAAATACAATCTAGACTTGAAAAATATGACTTCTATAAATGATAAACATCTTTTGACCAAACACTATTGAACTCTGATGAAAAATTAATTAAGGGCATTTTTAGGAAACTTTATAGAAGGTATATAACTTCTTACTAAATTTGAAAATGAAAAAAAAAAGATACAATGGTACAATGAGAAAAATGTTTTGGGCATAACAGAACTAGAGAAATGGCAATATCTATGGGAAAGAAACTATAAATTAACAAGGGCAACCTCTAATTAAGAAAATCTGTATAAAATGTTCTTCAGCTGTGACTGGATGGTGTGGAATGGAACGATTTACACTCCTTGCAGACAGGTGGTCATTTGCATTCTTTTTTATTTTAAACTGATATTACATATTTACCCTGAATCCCACCATCCACAGAAGCACAAAATAGGAGTCATCAGACCCCTATACCACCAAGCTGAAGGCCTGCCTACCAGCAAAGATGGGAAAGAAAAAGAATGAAAACACATGAAGGAAGCCCCCAGAATGTGTGGCTATCCCAAGTGGGCCTTCATCAAATCTCAAAAAAGACCCTACAGGTGCTCTTTCATAACAGATAATGAAAAGAACAATAAACAAAGCAACATTGTCATTCCATACATTGCAGGAATATCAGACAAGCTCAGGAGAATTTTAAGCCAACATAACATATGTGCACTCTTCAAACCCAAGAAAACAGAAGCTTGTCCAGACACAAACAGAGGAATATCAGGGGTGGGTTGCTGCTGGTTTTACTACCGGTTTGCAACCCATGTGCAATGGAGAACAATTTACAGTGAACTGTGCATACGCAGTCACTAAAAACTAAAATGGTGGCAGCCCAGCAGGGCAGGAGGAACCAATTTGGGGGCTTGTCAGGTCTGGGTCTCTGCCGGTTCTGTGACCCAGGCCTGAATTCCACTACCAGTTTGGCCGAACCGGGCCAAACCAGGGCAACCCACCTCTGAGCAACATAACATGTGCAGTACAATGTAGTGAGCCATTTGCAGATCTGTACATTGAGGAAACAAAACAACCACTTCATAAGTGCATGGCACAACATAGGAGAACAAACCTATCAAGACTCAATTCAGCAGCCATCTGAGCTGAGCTGAATGGTGAGGGAGATTGAATGACATTATTTTTCCTCTCCATCTTGATGGATCAAACAGCCTTCTATGGAGAGAATAATGGGATACAGTAGCTCATTCTTTATAAGTACCCAGTAGGAAGAAATAAGAGCGTAGAGCAGAAATGCAATGTATCCTAAGAGAATGAACCCCTTTCATTGTTTAAAGACATGTATAGACTGAGAGAGAAGACTTGTACATTTTATTTTCTTAACTAATCTGGTCATTTTCATATTCTGACTCAGTGGTGGGTTCCAGATCTCGTTCCAACCAGTACGGTTGGAACGGGCCTGATGGTGTCCACATGGACCTGAGCAGCACGCGCATGTGTCTTAGTGCCTCCATAACACTCCAGCTGCTCAGTGGAGCATCGCGCAGGTGCTTTAAGCGCCATGCGTGTGCACGGAAGCACCGAAGACTTAAAATACCAGTAAGGAGCTCAGGCAGGCAGATGGGCCCTCCGGAGCACTGTACCGGAACAGTATCCGGTGCTCTGGGCAGGCTCCAGTATGCCCATAGCGGGACGTACCTTCTGCAACCCACCACTGTTCTGACTATGCAAGAGGAAAGAGATTTGATTAGTTGGGGCCACCTTTGTCAACTTTCCTGTATTTCACCAAAAGCAAAATCACACACCTTTAAGTTAATAAATAAAAATGGAAAGAAGAAATATGATGTTGTTTCAGAGCTCAGTAATATGCAGGCCCAGTGTGTACCTAAGGTACATTAGGCAATGTCACTCGTTTTATTATCCCCTCTCTTCCACTGACAGCAAGGTTGGCAAAGAAAATTAATGGAATAATTTTGCTTTTAAAAGTCTTCTGACATTTATTGTTCTGTACTCTGTGGTAGCATATTTAAGTATTAGAAAGTTGTAAAAGAAGCAGACGTGGGAACTGCATTTTTCAAGCCATCTACTTCAGTCAACAGGTCTGTTCTGAAATTCATCATGTAAAACTGTACATTATGTAAATTAAGGTAAATTATGTATTTAGATTAAATATGTAAATTATGTAAATTGCTCCCTGATTAACAGCACATATGAGTGTCTATGGGAGGGGTGGACAAGGGAAATGACGACAAATGCATCTCACAAAATCCAAGAAGTTACTTTCTTGAACAAGATCTTGGGATACTACTAAGTGGGAGTGTTGATTGTGTAATCATACCATAGTTTACGTGTCATATTTTGGAATCATTGTGGTTTGCTCCAGATGTTAATGAAGTAGTATTTTCTTTGTTTGGTGTGTGCGTGTGTGTGTTTGTGTGTGTTTGTGTGTGTGTGCATGTGTGTTTGTGTTGAGGGATAGGAGTGGGGGAAGATACTCATTAAGTTCATCCATGAGTCTTGCTGAATGGGTGTTATTTCTATGGCAGTCCATAGGATTGCAGAATAGTATTCTAAATGAACATTTTCAGTAGATTTTACTTCCTTGTGATGTAAATGAATAAAAATGCCACTTTTATTCATAGTGCGGAGGGTTTTTCTAACTAATGGAATGGATGCAATGGAAGCTCAATAATACAATATTATTATATTCCTCCTGGATTATAGTAAAAAGCCAAGGTCAGAATAATTCAGATTAATTAGTTTGATTAATGCCATTTTATATGAAAAAACTATGCCTAAAATATTTGTATTGCTTTAAAAATGTGTTCTTAATGACTCTACTCTTAGTGGTTTTTTTTTAAATTTATAGACCTAATATTTTAAAGTGCCCACATAGAAAGATTAAATTTGTCAAACTGATGCTTGAAAGCTCAGATGTATTCATTAGAGAGCTAAATTAAATTGGGGACAAAGCTCATATTGACAATTTTATTCAGTTTTCTGCTTTTTAAAATATTTTTGGAAATACTTAATGTTTTAAGCAATTTTGTCTTCAGCCAGGAGAATTTTGATTATTGGGTGAATTAAAAGGATAATAAATAATAAAACTAAGTATAACATTTGCTGGTACATCATATAACCAGTATGATGAACATTTGAAGATGAGATCTTAGATTAGATTAGTTAAAATAACACTCAGCAAGGTAAATCAATGGTCTGCTGCAGGTAGCTTTATATAGTAGCTAACTTTATAAAGCAATTTATTATTAATGTCTTTATATACTCTATGATTATTTACAATGCAATTTTATCCTGACACTTAGCACTAACTTTTCAAACAGTATTATTAAAAAATGGCAGGTTTAAACTGACTTAAATAGGATTGTATACAGACTTTTGGAATACATGAAATCTCTTGTTATGATTAATTGTCCTGTTGGTCTTAGATTGATTAAATTAAATTTTGGTCTTAGAAATATCCATTATAAGTGATTCTAATACTATGAAATTATAATAGCCAGAGATTTTTAAGTTTCAGCATCATCTCTAGTACAAAATCCAGTCATGCTTCTATGAATATAATAGTTTCATACATGCAATATTGCTTAAGCATTACTAATTTAAACCTCAAGGAAACCAATGTGTCTATTCTAAATTGAGCTTTCTGAGTTGTAGGACAAAATGAAGAAATACATGTATGTTGGTAATGCAAACCAAACATTTTTTAGGATTAGCTGAAAGATATGCAACACAATGTATTGCTATTGTTTTCAGTAATATCTAAGTGCATTTACCTTGCACACTATGGATATACACTGTAATCTGATTCTAGCTTTTTAAATACACTGAGCTTTGTTGGTGTTCACAATATTATTGAAGTAAGTTTAGCCAGTGGAAGCTTGGATTAGAACTAGTAAAAAAAAAATAGAATGAGGTAATAATGAATCATTAACTATGTGACATGCTTACCAAACCTTGACTAACAAATATACTTAAAGAAGAAATATCTGTGTCTCGGAATTGAACTGTGGGGTCCTTACTGCTCTCTGAGCTTGGTGGTTTTCTTGCAGATTTTCCATTACCAAACTAAGCCACATCATCCTCAATTAAAACTGTCAAAGTGTTCTGGTGTCTGAATTCCCTGAAAACATATTGGTTAAATATGATTTGGCACATTTTTTAAAATAATAACTGCTTAGGGGTCAATATTCCTTTCACTCAGATATCGACTTCACCATTGCTCATGTTTTTAAACTCTCAAGGAGTCCTTTATGTAGTGCTTGGCTTGGGGAAGGGGGACCAGCAAAGGGGAAAAATAAGCATTCAGTTTGTTTCAAGGAAATCCTGGTTTTCAGAAATCTTCTGTTTTGTCACTTTTCCCCAAGGTCAATGCCTGACTCACTGTTTTAAATTTGCATGTAGCTGCTGGAATCTAAGTAGGATTTGTATAAATTTAAATTCTGATAAAATTCAGCAGTTGGTTAAAGGCCTGGTCTGCTGATTTTACAACCCTGAATGTCATGCAAAGAGAACGTTGTGGAGGAAATTTTTTTTTTAAAAAAAATTGAATGTAAATGGAATAGAACCATTGTTGCCAGCTTCATAAGATAATAGAACAATGTCTTATGAACATCCTTCTGAATGTATTACAGCTGTGAATGTTATTGTTTCAGAATATGTATCTTGGTAGCTTTGATTAACTACTTCAGAATATTTATATAACTGAGAGGAACTGATGCTATATCATGTCTCTAGGCTCATATTTCAATGACAGTGACAGCTGCTATTTTTGAATGCTTTACTTTTGCAGGCATTTTCCAGCTACTATTGCTTAAGGGGAGTGAGGATGGTTAAAATCAACATGTATTTGCATGGAATTTTCAGTAAGCAAATAATTTTAGCAGGCTTCAATTACCAATAAGAATTGTGCCTCATGAGTGAAACTAAAAAAAAGTAAAAAAAGTAAAGAGGGCAATGCTACAGACAGAATGTACAATGCACAGTACAATAACAAATACACAATCTACTATTAAATCTAAAGTTATGTTTTTTACAGTGTTGACTTTCTAGAAACAACTAGCTTGATACCTTGATTCATACCCCTCTCCCAAAGATCTGGGGTGCTAGGCCTGAAGGACATCTAATTGAAAATGTAATTGAATTACTTAATAAAATCAGCATTGTGTTGGCTGCATCTTGCTCATGACCAACAGAAATCAATATGAAAACAATATCTGATACTGATCACAAAGGTGCTTTTACTTCCTTTACCTGGACTCTTTTTTTTCCTTGAGGAAGAAGAAAACATTTCACTTCTCATCCAAGAAGTTTCATAAATTTTGATGGCAGGGGGGGGATGGAAAGAGAACTGATGAAGCTTCTTAGATGAGAAACAAAAATATTATTTCTTCTTCTCCTCCTCCTCCTCCTCCTCCTTCTTCTTCTTTCTCTTCCTCTTCCTCTTCTCCTCCTCCTCCTCCTCCTTCTTCTTCCCTCTTTCTCTTCCTCTTCCTCTCCTCCTCCTCCTCCTCCTCCTCCTCCTCCTCCTCCTCCTCCTCCTCTTTCTTCTTCTAAAAAACAGCCCAGTTGCCTTTTGAAAGAAAAAGCACCTTTGAGATAACTATGATCTGGATGACCAAGAATCTCCACAAACATCTGATACTGATGTACACCAATTATACATGGTACCAGTGGTGAAATTCATTTTTTTTACTGCCAGTTCTGTGGCCGTGGCTTGGTGGGCATGGCAGGGGAAGGATACTGCAAAATATCCATTCCCACCCCACTCCAGGGGAAGGATATTGCAAAATCTCCATTCCCGCCGGACTCTGGGGCCAGCCAGAGGTGGTATTTGCCAGTTCTCTGAACTACTCAAAATTTATGTTACTGGTTCTCCAGAACTGGTCAGAACCTGCTGAATTTCACCCCTTCATAATACTCTTCAAGAATGCTTAGTGTGAGGAAAGAACAAGAGACCCAAGTCATGTTCAGATGATATAAGAACACGAGGCGAGATCATTACTATTTGATCAGTTTTTCTGACAAGACTCCCCCAATCTTCCAGACTGGCGTTCATGATCAGCGTAGAAAATAATAGTAGGTTTACTTAGAGAGACAGAAATAAAATGTCTGATTTTAAAGCTTTTAAAAATGTTTTACCCATTATTAGCTCTTCTCACATGTATCTCTGTGTTACTTTCAAATCTATAGTTATCTAGCTGTTTAAAAGTTTTTCCAGTACTTTCTACATTTTTGTTCTATTGTTTATTTGTGTTTGTGTGTGTGTGTGTGTGTGTGTTTGTGTGTGTGAATCTTATTATGCTGCAACTAAATAAAGCTGTACAGCATCTCTATGTAATCAAATATTATGGATCTCATCTTATTATTCATTGCCTTGTCACAAAAAGAGAGCAAGGAATGAGAATGAGATTTGGGAAGTTGTTGCCAATTGAGGTGATAGCACTAGACTAAATGGACTGATAAATGGAATCCATTCCAGGCAGCTTCATATGTTCAGTCCAAGATCCAACCAAATATTTACATAATAATTCCAGCTTTTTTTTTTTTTTGCTAACCTGAGTTTTTCTGAATATTACAATTTGCCTGAAAGTGCACAATAGTGCTTTTATGTTCTGCAGAGTATACTTTAAAGTAAATTATAACTACTTTTCTTTCATAACACACATTTCCGTATTGTTCTGTCTCTTTCTTTTGGCAATAAAAAGACAAATCCACAAAGAAATACCAATTTGCACCCCTGAAGTATTGTTTACATATGGCTAGCTTACTAAGACATAACATTTAGATTTCATTATATTGAACTTTGTTAGTTATTGGTGCCTTAGAGCACAATAATACATAATTTTGCATTAAGCTCTCCGTGCTCAGTTTTCTTTATTACTGTGGCAAACATATGTTGCAAATTAGCACTCATTTTGAAACTTCACTGAATGCACAGATTACATTTACACATCAAAGTTTTGCCCAAAGCTTTTTGAATTAAACGTAGAAATCCTTGCCTTCGATAAGAAAACCCAGAATCAGGGGTTCTTTTTCTGTCCCCCAAAATGGCATAAATAGTGAACACAAAAAGGCAATTGAGGAGAGAAATGGTTCAGTCTTCCATAGCCTTCAATGCATGTTTTACTTACTGGGATTGGTCTCTAGGTTTCTAGGTTTATTGGACTTATATGCCGCCCTTCTCCCAAAGGACTCGGAATGGCGTACAACATAAAAACGCATATTACAAAAGTTAAAAGAAAGATTAGATTGGAGCTTGTCTTCCAACTGGAATAAAAACATTGAATAACAAATTTGAGGAAGGACCCAAAACTTTATTGGTATACATCAAGGAGCTGCTGCAAATAATAAACTCTTTTGGTCTTCAAGGTATCATAGACAATCTTATACAGTAGGGGTGGGTGCATTATTTGATGTGATGCTTTGCTTTGTGTATTTTTAAAAATAATAATTTTATTGAAGATTTTAATTTTCTCCTTCTCTAGAGAGCTTTGAAGGACTGGTGTTCCAAATACCATGCAGAATTAAATCAGAGTCGAAGGCAAAACTATGCTTAAAATTCCAATTTAATAAGGCAGGCATGTTGGCATCGTGCTGTGGGATTCCAACTCTGGAAGTTACATCAGAATCCCACCCAGTTAAAAGTTCATGATCTTGTCTCCACATCCACAATCCATCACATGGTCCAATCTTCTTCTTCCACGCTGGCGTCTCCACCCAGCTGCTTCCGGTCAGGTGTGAAAGTGCGGAGACAAAGGGCCTTGACTTCTAGTAAAGAATGAAAAACAATACATTCCACAATTCTACTCCTTCTATTCCCCCCTCCCATCGACTATACTAAAGAAACAGCATAATGAAGTAAGAGAAAGTGTGGCAGGCCAAAATTCTAAAAGGAATATAATTGCAGCCCTGACAACTGGTTTATTCACTGATCTTTTGTTCCTCACACTGAACATCATCTCTGCTAATTCATGGAGGTGTCTTGAGTCAGCCATGACTCACAGTGGAAGCCTGAAGTGATGATTTCTTTTGATGAAGGGTCAAACAAAGCATCCCCTCGGAACTTCTTTGAAAAACAGTATGGCCACTTTACTTGAAAACCTACACATTGCCAGCCTCTCCTAGGCTTTTTGGAGTAACTATTCATGCTTTGATAAATCTTAAGTCACTTACACAAGCAAGGTGATCTCATGACATGCTCAGCATGAAAGTTGATCATGCTGAGCATGAGACAATGATTTGTCTTACTATTTCTCCTGAATGATATTTTAAACCCAACCTTTGCTCCAGTTTTTCATCTTAATACAAGATGTCAACAATAAGCCTCTCCAATTAGAGAACATGGATCTCTTGAAATTATTGTAGTTTAGATAGGTATAATGAACTCTGATTCAGTAGTCAAAAGTCCATGGAATGATGTGATCACTACCAAAAATAGAAAATACAGAAAATAGCTCAAGCTAAAGTCATATATTTCAAGTTTACGTTCTACAAAGCAGCATAAGATATGATCAATGGCAATATAGATACAAAATCTCACAAATCTAATGGAGCCCAAAACTCCCTAAAAAGGGTTTGATTCAATTGAAGAGGATAATTGTTTTAGTGAGAAGATAATCTTAATTCAGCACTTAGTTTTAAAGCAATGCCACAAAAGGATGAACTCTCTGACCATCTTTTCTATCTTTTGAACTGCCATATCCCACCTTTGAAATCATTTACATTTGGCCAAGAAAATTTTGCAACATTTTATTATTTAAGTTTATTACATTCCACTAAATTCAGATTTTTTTAGGGATTTGACTGTCTAGCTAATTTTCTTAGCAAGGCTTGAAATAGTTCTCTATTCATTAAGCTTGGTAGGCTCAGTGGAAAAATAGGGTATACTGTCACTGGGATGCTGCAAACTATATCTCACTAGACTAGACATTGGTCCAATTGGCAAGTCTGAACAAAGAAATGGGAGCTAAATTGAAAAGGCAATAACTTCAATTCTGTAATTCAGAAAAACCTGCTGTCCTTCCAGGAAAGTACTAGGTTACTTCTCCATTAAGTGACTTTTCTTCTCCTCTCCTCTCCAGCCGAAAGATGACAAGGTTGCTTGGGAGAGCAGATTCATTTTATTGTTTATTGCTTACTCTGTATTCTATTCTATTCTTCATTGCTCAGATGGTAGTGGGACACGTTTATTTGGACCCCACAAAGTAATAACTGGATACTTTCTGCACAGGTCACACAAGTCTCTTAAATCTGAACAGGGAACAACCCACTTTTAAAAAGAGAAATCATCTTTACTATATGAAACAACAGTTTTTCCTCTTGAGGAAAGGGTTATTATTTGAGTCCAAAGAAGGTGTCTATTACTTTAGAGTTTAAAAACCCACACGTTGTTTCTGGGGGAGAGAAGCAATTACTTTTTACTGCTGTGCTCAGCATGGAAACATCTGAGCGGGAGGGGGGGATGTGTTCCTTTAATCATGTTTTGATATCTATAGTTAAAAATAACTTCTGATAACAAATAGAAAATGCATGTAAAATCTGCGTGGAGATTGAAAATCTATAATAGGAACAACTAATGTTAACAGATTAAAAAGAAAATTAAGGATTTTTCCAACTCTTATCATATTTTAAATGTACTGGTGTATATGTAGGATTAAAATCAGTGGTGGTTTCCTACCAGTTTGGACAGATTTGGCCAAACCAGTAGTAGCTTTTGCCACCTGGGTCGCTGGAACCAATAGCGATTCAGGCCTGCCACCACTCCGAACCAGTTCTCTATTTTCTGATCCAATCTGATACCATAGTAATGGGGCAGCAAATTGCTGTGTTGGTATTCTGGGTGTACAGATCCAGGATCTAGAATTGTTTTCATTATTTGGCGCAAAACAATATTTAATTTTTCAAATCAATTGCTTGATGAAGACTTTCCATTTATGCTCTGGTTGCCAGGAAGGAAGGAAGGAAGGAAGGAAGGAAGGAAGGAAGGAAGGAAGGAAGGAAGGAAGGAAGGAAGGAAGGAAGGAAGGAAGGAAGGAAGGAAGGAAGGAAAATATAAAAGGTTATACTAATGTTCTCAAATCCATTGCCCTGATTTGGAATAATTCTTAATATGTTCAAGCAGTTTGACATAATAGTAGTTAGAAACTTTTGAAGTTTTGCACCCAATACATCTGAAAGGCACCAGGTTGGAAAGGCTGATATGTCGAGTTGCTTCAATTAATATAAGTATATTGTATAAGGATTTGTATATCTCAAAATCCAAATGCTAATTTTATATTTAACATATAAAATTATTTATATTAGAATTTAGAACTTTACTTCCTATTCATGAAACATTTTTTCACCTGCTGCATTACTGCAAAGCTTGTTTTCCTAGGTTTTATTTTGGTTGTATATACTTTTCCCTGGTGTTGTTTTGACTGCCAAAATAATAAAGTTCAAAAAAAAAAATCAGTAAACATGTTTTAGTCTATGCTAGCTTCCATAAATTAATGAATTACAAATGTGAGAAAGTCAAATCAGTACTTGAAATGTTTTGACTGTTTCCAGGAGTACCGTAATTGACAGAAATGGGCATGCTAGGTAAGATATTTCTTCTTAATTCTGCCAGTAGACAGGATAATACACTTAAATATATCTTTGCCCCAGTAGAATAAAAGACACCCAAATAGTCTGTGATTAACTAAGAACATTTTGAAAACAGTCTGCAACAACAGTTGAAGTTTAGTAAGTTAAATATGTGTATTTAATTAAACTTTAGATTAAGTAATCTGAATGCTGAAATATTGAATCAATATGACTTTTTTTGATACCTCCAAGTCAGTCAATTCCTGCCTATTATCTGGACATACTATATCCTTGTTGCTCTTCTGGCAAAATTTTCCAGAAGTAGTTTATTCTTGCTTTATTCCTAAGGCTGAAATTTAGTATCTGACTCAAGGTCATCCAGTTGGCTTTGTATTTAAGGCAACACTAAAACTCACATTCTCCAATTTTCTAACTTGGTGCCTTTAACCACTGCACAGACTGACTCTTCTAACTTAGTTTAGAGTAGATATGTATGGAATAGAAGTGATAAAATACATCATACACAAAACAAACAGATCAGACTCTTCCAGTAAATATGCAACAGCATTTCAACAAGCTCAGCCAATTTTTATGGGGAAAAAAAAGATCTATCATGCCTTTATTTAGGGCTCTAGCAACGAAATATTATTGGCTTCACTTTGGTTTTAATTTGCTTATATTTTTGTGTTCTTTTCTAGTATATATATAGTTTTTAACTTGCTGTATTTTATAAGCTATCCTGTAAGCTTTGACTATTGGTTGATATATAAAATAAAGCAAGCAAGTAATAAACATGCTTAGGTATATAACAAACAAATATAAATCAGTACAGAGCCAAGAATTATGAGTCAAGCTCATCTTCTAATGATTTCATATATTTTACTTGGAAACACTAGAAAAGTATTTGTCATTGGCAGTTCGTAGGATTTTCTTTTTTATTTATTTACCAATCAGAAAGTCCTGAGATGTCATTTTGGTGAACAACCAAGTACTAACCTGGTTTAGCCACAGTTTTCTCTTCAGAACTCTCAGTGTTAGCTAAGGACTGCTTACCATTTGCCATACAGATTTACTGTGATCTGTCTGGACTGACTCTAAGAATAAAAGCTGCATTCAAGAAATGAACTTAAAAAGTAATATCAAAGTATTCCTCCAAATATTAAAGTTACTTAACATTGAGGTAAATTAAAGTTCTATCCATCAGGGAAAATCTTGAGTGAATAAATAGGTGTTCAAAACTATCAGAGAGGTGATATTGATATTGTTGATGTATTTTTGTAGGCTACAGATTCTGTAAGAATTGAGCTACAATGGAAGAAACTCTTCCCTCTGTTGAACAGATGAAACTTGATTTTAGTCTATTAAAGGCTTTATATATATATATATATATATATATATATATATATATATATATATATATGTGTGTGTGTGTGTGTGTGTGTGTGTGTGTGTGTGTGTGTGTGTGTGTGTGTGTGTGTGTGTGTGTGTGTGTGTTTGTGCTGATAAATAAATAAAGGGAGACTAGTTACTGGGATTTGAAGGGTATGGTAAGGGTGAGGGTATGGCTAGCTGATAGCTTCAAATAGATCTATACTGGTCTCCCTTTATTTATTTATCAGCACAAATAAAAAAAACACAAATATAACAAAGGCAACAGTAAAAATATTGTGTTTCTGTCGTGATGGACTCTTGTGACGAGCCGATTGACAGATGATGGAAGCAGTTAGCTTCCTCCCATAATTGGGAATTGTAAAAATCTAATATATATATATATATATAACCAATGTAACAAAAAGGCAACAGTAAAAAAATGTTGGGTTCTGTCTGGATGGTCTCTTGTGACGAGCCGAAGGACAGAGAATGGAAGTAGTGATCTTCCTCCCATATTTGGGCATACCGGGGGTTGTAATATATATATATATATATATATATATATATATATATATATATATGTATGTATGTATGTATGTATGTATGTATGTATGTATGTATGTATGTATGTATGTATGTATGTATGTATGTATGTATATAACTATAGTATTCACTGGAGTTAGTATAGGACAGTGGTGGATTCAAAAAAAATTACCGTATATACTCGAGTATAGGCCGACCCGAATATAAGCCGAGGCACCTAATTTTACCACAAAAAACTGGAAAAGTTATTGACTCGAGTATAAGCCTAGGGTGGGAAATGCAGCAGCTACCGATAAATTTCAAAAATAAAAATAGATACCAATAATGCCATTGCCCATTGAATAACATATACAGCCTGCCTGTGCCCATTAAATATACAGTAGCCATTGTAAAAATTTGCTCTGCATAACAAAT
This sequence comes from Thamnophis sirtalis, assembly GCF_051295495.1. Classification (NCBI taxonomy): domain Eukaryota; kingdom Metazoa; phylum Chordata; class Lepidosauria; order Squamata; family Natricidae; genus Thamnophis; species Thamnophis sirtalis. Next base: position 113,088,506 of record NW_028261386.1, on the reverse strand, counting down.
TATTATCACACAATACCGGTGTATTCAATGAAATACTTCACTCACCTCATGATGCTGATGTCCCACTGTGATGATGATGTCCCGCCTCCTATGACACACGGCACAGTGATTCCTATCATTGGATCACTGTACCAGAGGAGGTGGGACATCGCTATGTGGCTGCTTGCCATAACAAGGAGGAGGTGGGACATCGTTGCAGAGCGGCAGGAGGGGGAGGAAGGGGAATCGTAAGATAGCCCTGCATTACATTAGAACGTGAGGAGGGGGGATGGTGCGGTGCACGCTGCGCGGCAAACTGACACAAAGGGAGGGGAAACTCAGGGGCTCTGGGCCATTCACGAGTGTCACCCAGCGGCATGGCCCCGCCCCTTTTTCTCCTCCATTTCGGGCAAATTTTTCACTGACTCGAGTATAAGCCGAGGCAGCTTTTTTCAGCTCAAAAAGTGGGCTGAAAAACTAGGCTTATACTTGAGTATATACAGTACTACCGGTTTTGTAGGTGTGGCTTGGTGGATGTGGCAGGAGAAGGATACTGTAAAATCCCCATTCCCTCCCAATCAGCTGCGATGCAGGAGGCAGAGAATAGATGGGGGCAGGGACAGTCAGAGGTGGTATTTACCGGTTCTCCAAACTACTCAAAATTTCCTCTACCAGTTCTCCAGAACTGGTTAGAACCTGTTGAATACCACCTCTGATATAGAAGTATGGGAGTCTTCCAATCATAACTTAAAATAGACAGACTATCCTCAAGAATCAGCCCAACACAATAATCAAACATAGTCATTATAGACAATGCCAGCATATAAATAAGTGCAGCAAACAAGGCCAATTTATTTGGATTGGTCTGTAGTTGGTCTACCACTTAAGATATAGGTAAGGAGAGGGATACAGTCATGTTGAGCTTTTCTAGAAGCATAGAACCCAGGATTCTTTCCTAAATACAGTGCTTTGGATTTCAGGAGACTTTGGATTGCACAGTCTGCAACCTATCTAGACGACTTGTTTCCCTTAACTATGATACTACATTTTTTTCTAGAATAAATTGCAGTTTATTCACCCTCAAATAATCCCTCTAACAAGTCAAAGGAACTGTTAGAACAAAAATAAAATTAAGGACAGAAGAGCAATGATGCTGGATGAGAGAAATCAAAGTAAATAAAAAAGATACGTGTACAACTGGAAAGTAAATCAGGACCATGCATCATCACCGTGGAGACCTCAGTTCCAGAAACCTGATTCCAGACACGACTAGAACAACTTTTGCCATGGTTTATGCACTTAATGGATGGTGAAAAGTTTCCTCCCGATCTGACTGTAAAATACTCAAGCTAGGTGGTATTTTTTTTAAAAAAGCAGAACTGATTAAAACTTGAGAGGAAAGTTCTGCATTTGTTTAGAGAATCAAATGAGTTGGGAGGGAATTGTTTAAATTAGCAGGACTTAAGCTTGATTTCCAGATATAGGTGATCACATTTAAAATTAGCATGCAATAACACACATCTATCACACTGAACGTTGTTGTGCGCATCCTGGTTATAATCTCTTTTGTGTGCAAAGTTATTGTTTTGGTTTCTTTCTCTTCTCTCTGAGTTTCTGACAGCCACTTTGCTAATATTATTTTGATAATGTGTTTCTTTTAGATTCCAGTAATATTCACACCAGAGCCATATGGATTGGGGGTTAGAGCTCCCTACTGTGTAGCTCGCTACATTGCATCTGTAACTTCAACCAGTTCCAGTGCCTGCTGCCATATGGTGTGCCAAGCTCAGTGCAAAATGCTTCCTGCTCTCATTCCGGAGGTCATTATTAAAATTACCACTGTCCAATTTGTGAATTGTAACCAAATAGCTTGGGGATGGCAGGGAAAGATAGCACCTGTTTATTTCCATATCTTTTCATTTGTTATATCTGAATTTCGTCCATAATTATTTTAGCCCATTAGCTTTCTATTTGTATTCACTCTTGATAGATAGTTGTGGTTTTTGTCTCTGTGATGGTCAGTTATGTACTGCTTGTTAATCCCTTTTGTGATTTGAAATATGCCTTTTACCTCGATAATCCTCCCAACTATTCTGAAGATCTCCATTCAAGCCATGAGAAATTCATTGGCATCACCTACCCAATATGACTGTTAAGGAGATAAAATGAAAGGCAATTTCTATGTAGGTGGTTTTCAGCTTCTGGAGGAAAGGTAGGCTAAAAATCTAATAAACATATGCATACACACATTCATAGAAACCCATCAATCTGGGGGATATGCAACATTTTGAAAAATGCAAAAAAGGAATAAGAAAAAATGAGCAAAAGGAATTAGAGGCATAAGAAAATAAATAAATATAATATTGTTAAATCTAGTTTACACCACTACTCACTTTATCTTTTTATCTTCGCAAACATCGGCTCCATATACCGTTGCATATATTACCTTTCATCCTTTAAATTCCTCATCTTTCTCTGTTTGATGATCTCATCAGCTTCATCCAGCCATGACTTTCTTAGTCTTCCGCTCCTTCTTAACTCATTAACCCTTCTTGTTTTCACACACACACACTTCTTAAAAACACCTTTCCCATTTCATTCAATTTACTTTTATATTTCTCTTGAAAGACCTATCCCTTATTTCCATTTAACATGGTGGGCCAAAGCATGTTCATATACATAACTTTTTTTGCTCTTTTCAACAAATATTCCCTCTTCATAGCAGAGTGCATGTATCACCCATATCTTTTCACCAGCATTTGCAGATCTTATAATGTTCCTAATTTCACTAAGTATTTTATTAATATATAAACATTCATCTATGTGCTGTGGTTTTTAGTTACACTCTAATATCACCCCAAACATTCCTTATACGAGCTTGTCAATCAGAAAGGTTGGCAATTTGGCAGTTCAAATCCCTAGTGCCGTGTAATGGAGTGAGCACCCGTTACTTGTCCCAGTTTCTGCCAACCTAGCAGTTTGAAAGCATGTAAAAATGCAAGCAGAAAATAGGAACCACCTTTGGTGGGAAGATAACAACATTCCATGCACCTTAGGTGTTTAGTCATGCCGGCCACATGACCACGGAGACATCTTTGACAGTGCTGGCTCTTAAGCTTTGAAACGGACATGAGCACTGCCCCCTAGAATCGGGAACAACTAACACACGTGTGCAAGGGGAACCTTTACCTTTACCTTATGCACTTTATACAAGGAGGTGAATATCACACATCCTTGCTATATAACTTGCTCAACATTTAATCATTCATATTAATACTTTGTTCATCTATATGGTTTCCTGTGCTCTGATAGGATAGCTAACTAAAAGTCCTAACTTGGATTTAAAAGCCTGGCTATAGTATATATGGCATTCAAATTTTCCTGAGCCACTGAGGCTTGACTACAAGTTGTAGTAAAATTGTGGAAGAAGGGTATGGCAAATCATCCCTGCATTAATGCTAAGGCAATTAACATCCCTGTTCAGATTGCCACCAGGAATCAAATGGCAGAGATCACAGGAATATATTCAAGGTTTGCCTTCTTTAAGAATGATTCTTGTGAATTCTCTGATTTAAACAAAGAGGGAAAAAGCCATAAGGAGCTTTTGATGGAATTAAAACTTCCATGTCCTTCCATCATGTTTTAATTCTCTGCTCAATTTTTTTACTTTGCCGCTTCTTCATGAGTTTCAAGACATCATCCAAAAACCCTGCAGAAGAACCAGAAGAAAATCCTGTGTGACTGCAGAACACCTTATGAAGCAACAAATCAATATTGAAGTTGTATAAGATGACCAGGCTGAGCCCGAGGGAGTCAAACACATAATATGTCATGAGTTCCTATGAGGATGTAAGAGAGGTATGTCCAACCCACCTTGAATCCCTTTGAACTACAGCCAGATTGCTTTGGCCTCAGATTTTTGTAGAGAGCTTATGCTCTATATCCATTTGAACTACCCTGGTGTTCTGATTTCCCTGTCATTTGATAATTGTTTCCTTATGCTGGCTATCTGTCATTGTCACGTGAAATCAAGATCACATCATTTTATGCAATGGAAACCCGCACCTATGTTCACTATGCACTCCCATTTTTTCTGCATACTGTATATCAGTAGACTCAGGAATGGGTTTCTCGCCCTGTTCCAACCGGTTCGGTTGGAATGAGGCAGGCGGCGTCCTCGTGCATGCACGCGGTGCACGCATGCGTACTAGCGTCTGTGTGATGCTCCAGCTGCTCCTGGAGGATCGCGCAGGCGTTGTATGCGTCCTACGCATGCGTGGAAATGCAGAACTCGTCAAAACCGGGTAAGGACCCTTCGCCGTTCCCGGAAGTTACTTACTTCCGGGTTCGCTGACCAACCGGTTCGCAGGGACCGCCGCCAACCGGTTGAAACCCACCCCTGAGTAGACTAGACTAGACAGTAGCAACAAGAACAAAGCAAGACTTTCCACAATTAAAAACACTTGAATTCATTTCAGAGCCATGCTCCTGTTAGGCACAAGGCAGCATTCACATGTTTTTTCTTTTTCCGTTATTTCTTTTTAACCTTCCAATTGGGGTCATGTGATCTAGGGCAACTTATGATCCAGGAGATGACTCCACCCTTTCACACAACAAACCTCCATTTGCAATATTCTTGTCTTAAAAAGAGATGGACTCAGGAAATATCTTGTAGAAAATGACATGGCTGAGGAGGGCCAAATGCACCATCAGTCATGAATCCCTGTGCACCCATAAGAGATCTAAGCCCAGCCCACCTTGAATTCCTTTCTATTCTTAACTCCCACTAATTTCCCTTGACTGTTAGTCATTCAGATTCTTGTAGAGAGCTTACGCTTACAATATTTTTTATACACATTTGAACTTCCTGGATCTCTTGATTTTCACCTGGTGCTTGACACATCTATAAGAAGAGGCCAGTTTTCTTCTTAACTAAGCAGAGGAAGGCAGTTGATTCCTCCAAGATTTCATGGTATTCTGTCTTGGGAAGCCAAAATTTTGCTTTGGCTTTGAATTGTCTGAAATGTTAATAAATGAACATATGTATGGAGAGTAACTTCATGAAAACTAAGCATCAATTAAATATTTTCTTTTATTACATTACCATTTTTTCCAGAGTAGTGCAAAGAATAGAAATGTTTGTGTACATACTATAAATCTGTCTCATTGCTTCTTTCCCAGCCCCTTAATTTTTGTAACATGTTGCCTTCCAGGTTTTGCATTAGACTCACAAATTTCTTTTTTATTACATCCCAGAGCATCTTAGCTAGGCTTCCTGCTGATCCCAGTGTGATCAAATACTTGTTACATTTTAATCACTGCTGAGGATTTTGTTTTAATTACACACACACACACACACACACACACACACACACACACACACACACACACACACACTTCCAGATTTCTTTAAACAACATTCATTTCACCTCCTTCTCTAAATATAGTACTCTTAAACTCACCAATGGATAATGTAAGGGTTTTTTTTTGGGGGGGGGGGAGGAATTGTGGGGGAAGTATTGCAGATTTAAAAAAAAAATAAAGGTCAGTTTCTTGGCCTGACCTAAAAATCAGAGGATGGCACTCCCTATCTTCTCCCCCTACACACACACACACACACACACACACTTTTTCTTGTTCAACCTAATAACAAGTTTTAGTCATGAGACTTACTGGTTTCTAACTGGAAAACAAAAAGCAAGATAAGTTAAATAAAATAGTCACAAGGAACATCCAGCTGGGTTGAATCCCTTCTATATCTAGCAGGTTTGGAGAAAAGGCGCATAAAGGACACCATCAGTGAGATGTTTTATATAAACTGGCAATAGGAGATCTCAACAATTGGCGCTTTAAACCAGACTATCTCATCAAGTCAAATTCAAAATAAAATAGCTGTAGCACTGCCTTAGGTGCAGAGGGCGGATAAAGAGATTAGCTACGGCAATATAATCACTTCAGAAGAAAAGCATCTAATTACTTCTTAATTACACATTCCAATACTTCCAGTAAGCTGAAAGGAGGGTCGCCCGGCAGAGAAAAACCAGATGTCAGCCTGGATTTGGTGGAAAGGTCTTGATTGTACAAAGGTCCTGATTCTAGGATGGTAGTGGATTTGGAGTGAGAATAAACATCTCACAACATAATCAGATGCTACCAGCAGAATAACTCTGCCTGCCAAATGCAGAGCCAATCTTTTGCATAATAAGATACTCCTAGGCTGACATGATGACTTTGACTTATTATTTTATTTAGATTTGATTTGAAGTTACCATGGCACTGAAAAAAATGCCTTGTGACCATTTTTCACACTTAGGCACATTACAACATTGCAGGGCATTGCGGGTCCCGTGAACACAATTCAGGTACTCAACAACTGACTCATCGTTATGACGGTTGCAATATCCCAGGGTCAGGGGTTCATCATTTGCAACTTCCTGACAAGCAAGGTCAATGGGGAAGTCCGATTCACTTAACAACCATGTTACTAATTTAACAACTGTTGCAAGAAAGGTTGTAAAATGGGGCAAAATTCACTTACCAAATGTCTTGCTTAGCAACAGAAACACAACAGCCTCAGTTGTGGTCATAGGTCAAGGACTACCTATATGCAGATTGAGTTATCTCTGCCCCTGTGAACTTCAAGATCTTCGAAGGCACAGAGATGCACCCTAGGATAAGACAAGTATTCAGTGAAGCACTAAGCACTGCTCCATGTATTTCAGTTCTTGTTATTGGGTAGGTTAAAGATAAATGGATCACTTACCTGTTCCAGAAAGCAGTCAGGGCCAGCATTTTAAATGTCTTGTCAAAGCATGTATAACTAGTTTTGTAATATCTTTCGATCATGCAGAAGGTAAATGATTTTTACAATGTCTTTGGCTTTCCCGTACTTGATTTTGTCAGGTTGACAGCATGCGGCTCCCTCTGAAGCAAACACATAACAATCTGTGTCTTATTGCATATGTCTCATGGTAAAAGGCAGAGTGAAACCAACTATGGGACATGAATGGCCAGTGATAAGCAGTGACAAGCAAACATTGGTAAATCTGGTTTTTATTCCAGTTTTGATTCCATCTCATACATCAATGATGAGGATGAAAGCTGTTGAATATTCTGCTAAGCAAGAACGGTATTAGTGAGAATAACATTTAAAATGGCTGTACATTTGATAATCCTTGACTCTACCTTGTTTAATGTCCTTACAATATATAGTAGAACATTGAAGGAGTATAAATATGCATTATATTGAATCCTTGAGATCCGCTTATTTGGAATTATTTGTAAAACAATGACCTGAAATATTGCCATCAACAGAGGTTTTGTAATATTGTATTCAATGCAACATTGAAAAATGAAGCATAGGATTCAAGTTTCCTACTATTTTCCTCACTGCTCACCTGAATCTGCAAAATCAGGAGAGCTCAGATGAGGACGGCAACTCATCCTGAGAATGTTGGTTTTATGAACGCAAGGTATCAAACCATCGAAAAGGTCCACCAGGTATATTTGAGGCTCTTACTATTTCTTGGTTATTGATTTTATGCAATTTTTTCTAGTATTGATTCTTTAACAGCTTGAAGGTGTGTGCTATGGTGGCTTCCAAATAGACAACATTTCTCCTTTCTGCTGATTGACTTCCTGAGTTTTTTAAAATACATATAGAGCCAATGGAGCGAAATTTTCAAAAATTTAGTTTTCTTAGTGACTTCCATCTTGCCACACCTCCAAATAAGTCAGAACAAATTAAATAGCATTTATAGCAGTGATGGAGAACCTTTTTTGGCTTGAGTGCCAAAAGTGGAGGGAGCGGATGGTGGTGGTGTGCAGGCATGCCACACCTATAATGCAATGTGTGATCTTCCCAGCACGCATGCTTGCATGACAGGTACTCCCCCATTTTTTGCATGCTTTCTTCACCCTCCCCAGGCTCCAGAGGCTTTATAGGAGCCTGGGGATGGCGAAAACAGCCCCTCCAGCCCCTCCAGAGGCCCTCCGGAGGCTTCAGGAGCTTCCCTGAAGCCTCCGGAGTACAAAAAAGCAGCCCTATGGGCAAACCGCCAGTTCAGGAACAGACTTCCGGTTTGCTCGAAGGGGCCTCTTTAAGCCCCCTGGAGCCCTCAGGTAAGCCTCCGGAAGGGCCCCGAAGGCTCCGGAGGGCTTAAAGCGGCCCTATGAGCAAACGAGAAGTCAATTCCTGAACTTCTGGTTTACCCATAGGGCCAGTTTTTTGTGCTCCGGAGGCTTCAGAGAAGCACCTGAAGTCTCCGGATGGCCTTTGGGGGAGAGGAGGTTGTTTTTGCCCTCCCCAGGCTCCTATAAAGCCTCTAGAGCCTGGGGAGGGTGAAAAATGGCCTCAAAAAAAGGCATGCATGCTGGCCAGCTGACAGGGCAATGCCTAGCATGCCCTGACAAATGGCTGTGCGTGCCACCTGTGGCACACGTGCCATAGGTTCACCATCCCGGATCTATAGGATTCTCCTTTTGCTGCTTATCCTCTCCTCTCCTCCCCTCCCATCCCCATCCCTCCCCTCCATTGCTGGGATTCAACCCATGTAATAACTGTTTCACTTTGTGCATGCATGCATCAAAAATGTGCTGCATGTATGCAAATTGGATTTGAAATTAGCATTAAATCTTACCTTTTCCTGCAGCCACAGTGAGTAAAACAGCTGAGACGTGGCAATTCACTCTGCTGCGTTGATCAGCTGGGTTTCAAACCAGAGGTAGGCTGCTGGGGGTATGCAGGGGTTCAGGAGAACCTTTAGCAAAGATTGTGTGCAGTTTGGAGAACCCCCAAATCCCACTCCTGGCTGGCTCCACCCTGCCCTCCCAGGAGTCCCCATGCAGCCTGTTTTGGATGCAGGTAATTTCAGGGTGCTTGGAGAGGTTCAGGGAAGGTGAATAACAGTCTACCAGAAGTTCAACAAGGCTAGAAATGGCCTTGTAGAGTCTGGGGAGGCCGTTTTCACCCTCCCAGAGGCTCGAGCAAAGCCTCCAGAGCCTGTGGAGGACAAACCCCTCCTCCATAGCATGGTGCAGGAGGCTGACTAGGCCACGCCCACCATGGCCATACCACCCAGCAACTGGGCAGAGAACCTCTTGCTTCCATTTTTGAAGTCCACCCCTGCTTCAAACAAAAGAAATATAGGACAGAATAGAGCAGGGGCAGGCGGGTGGGCCCACCTGATCTTCAGAGAGAACCGGTTCACTCTCAGCTGGTCATCAGAACTACCTGAATCAGTCCAAACTGGTAGAATCCCACCCCTTTATCCTTTCCCCTCTTCTCTCATCCGTAAAAAAAATCTAAATAAGAACTAACTGGTTTGATGGAAGGAAAACACTGTTTTCCCCCCTTTGGAAATAAGCTATCAAGTATTATCTCAGTTCAGGAATAGCAGGAATAACAACAACCCTAACCCTTTGAATTTTAGTAGCCAGAGACTTAATTTATAGTATCATTTTACTTTACCATTGTTCTGTTATCGTATAAAACATGTCTTCAGAATCATAAAGACATTTCAACCATATCAATTGAAGACAACAATTGGCAAATTAAAACTTTAAAAAATCCTAACACTAGAAAGACACTTAGAGGACTAGACCTGGTTTCTGGGTTTCTTCTCTGCTGATGTATTAGTCCAGAAATTTACTTTCCTTGATTTTTGGAACTGCATGCTTGACAGTGGTGGGTTACGACCAGTATACCCTGGTATGGGCATACCAGTGATTGCCAGGAGCACCGGGTACTATTCTGGTATGGTGCTCTGGAGGGCCCACTTGCCCGCCCATGCTCCTTACCAATATTTGAACTCTTCACTGCTTCCACGCACCTGCAGACCTGCACTAAAGCAGGATGTAAAGTGAGATTTGGACATTAAGTGTGAAACCTACTGGGTCAGGCTGGACAGCCTCTTAGAGCCCTTTACTTCTATATTAAAGCCACATAGGCAGAGTTGCAGCTTGCAGCTTGCAAAAGAACAGGAAGCAAGTGCCTAACCACAAGATGTTCCTATGTCAAAACCTATGTCAAAAGTCCAAAGTTCAATTAAAGTTTGGTAATGGCGTATTCTATAAACAAAAGGAGAAGTAAGACCCCATCTCCTTATAAGGCTTTCTCCTCAAGGTAACCACTAAGAAATGTGTTAAGTATTTCCATGTTGCAATGCTTTTGAGAATGTATAAGAATGCGTGCTTCGATAATGAAGGTTGTTCAGAACTTGCAATGCTAGCCATGGGCTAGCTTTCTGAACCTGGCTGCCAAATAAACTTTTCCTGTATCTTGAGAAGTCTAATGCCTATCATTTTCTGCAACAGTACGGCACCTGTGCAATGCTCCGCTGAGCAGCTGGAGCATCGCAGGAGGTAAGGACACATGTGCATGCTGCACACGGGTGCGCGCATGTGCACGCATGCTGCACACATTCATGTGGTGGACACCGGGCCGCACTGCACCGTACCAGTTGCAATGGGATCCGGAACCCACCACTGATGCTTGAGTATTCTTTGTTTGCCTTAATTTCTATTTCATGTGAATGAAAACATTCTTCTTTTAAAGCACTCAGAAATGTTGTAGCTCTTGGGATTTCAGATTTCTTTGCTATGCTTATTTTAAAAATAAAACATTGTTTTAATTATTAACATTTAGCAAACAACGACAGCTGTTAATGTAAAACAAATTACAGTAAAATGGACTGAGATTTTCCACTTTGCATGAACTTTAAAGAAAAAAGAAAGAGATTCAACATAAGGAGATTGAAAGGAAAATTCCAGTCTGGCTATCAACGATGGAGGCAATGACATATACAAATACTATAGATGAAAGCAAAATGATAAATTATGCAGAACTCTTAGATGAAAAAGGATAACTAAAATCAGTACAAGATTTAAAAATACAAGAAATAAATACGGAATGGTGGCCCTATTTACAAATTAAAACAAGATTCAAAAAAGATTGGGAACAATAAGGAATACACGAGAAACAAATGGAATTAGATAAAATATTATTAGGAATGGGAGGAAAAAATGATTATGAGATTATATAATTTGGAGGAAGAGACGGTGAAGGAGACAATAATTACCTGGGGAAGAAATTTTTGCCATAATATAGAGTTAGAAAAATGGGATAAATTATGGGAAAGAAATTATAAATTTACAACGGCAGTAGCTTACAAAGAAAACCTCTATAAAATGTTTTATCGATTACATTTGCCAACAGCAAGATTGGCCAAAATGTACCCAAATTTATCCCCCAAATGTTGAAGACATAGCCACAAGTCTGGAACATTCTACAATATGTGGTGGACTTACCCCATGGTGCAAAATTCAGAAATGGTTGGAAGAAATTACAGAGTGAAAAATAGAACTGAAACCAGAAGCATTCTTATTAGGACTATTAGACCAAAAATGGATAAACAATCTCAATACATAATCATACACATACTCACTGCAGCTAGGATTGATTTCGCACAAAACTGGAAACAAATCAATACACCCGCAGATGAAACAATAATTAGAAAAGTACTCGAATGTGCTGAGATGGACAAAATGACAATAGAGCTAAAAGAAAGAGAAGAATCGGATTTTTATAAAATATGGAATAAAATTTATATGTGGCTAGAAAACAGAAGCCAAAACAGAAAATAGAGAATGTAAACATATGGTGATATAACTAATCAATATTATTATAAATGTTAGCACTACTGTTGTTATAGGAGAAGGTTAAAGCAATAGGAAGGCAATGCAGAATGGAGAATTATAAAGGCTAAACAGGAAAGCTGATACAGAAGGCTGTATTATTACTTTATATTGTTATGTATGTTTTGTGGTTTTTTTGGTCTTGTGGTGTTTTTCTTTCTGTTTTCAAAGATTAAAACATTCAATAAAAATATTATTTAAAAAAAGAAAAGAAAGGAAAACAAGAAATGTGTGAGAGATAAAGCAGTAGATAACCCTGCCTCCTGGAGTAATGGATTCCCAATCATTGGAAGCTTTCAAACAAAAGTTAGACATCTGTCTAGATTTTCTTCCCTGAGCAGGTTGGACAAAAAGATTTCCAAGACCATTTCCAACTCTATCATTGTAGAATTCTGAAGTTTTACAATTCTATATGATACCTATTCCAATTGTACTACTGTATCATGGGAGCATCAGGGGAATCCCATTGCAACAACAGTTACATACCACTTCATAGTGCTTTACAACGCTTTCTGGATGGTTTATAATGTCAGCATATTGCCCCAAACAATCTCATTTTACCGACCTTGGAAGGATGCAAGACTGAATCAACCTTGAGCTCCATTAGGATCAAACTCCAGGCTGTGGGCAGAATTTGCCTGCAATACTGTATCCTAACCATTTTGCAACCAGGACTCCTTCCCATCAAACACAGGCATGGGTTTTTTTTAATTTTACTAAGATTTCTCTTCAGCATTCATATTATTTCTTTGGTATCTGAGTTATTTGATTGAGCAAACCAATGGGGCATACCAAAGTTGCTACGTATTCCTGGGTATGCCCATTCTTCTTTTGTGAGGTGCTTCAAAAGTCCGTTTCTATCAATATTTTGTCAAAGCTTTGTTTAGTTATATTTAATTGTGTAGCTGAAGTGGTGAATCTCTGGCTCTATAGATGCTCTATTGCTCCCAGAATCCTTCATTATTGAACTTGTTGACTGTGACTGCTGGGAATTGTAGCTCAGAAAGATTTGTAAGGCCACAGGTCTCCCTCTCCACAAAGTGTAAAGCTTCACTATCAATTTACTATTCAGACAAATTTCCATGGAGCTTAGCAATACTTGTTCGAAACAAATACGTTTTTCAATAAGCATATATTGAAAGTTGATAGATTAAATTAGAACTTTTTTCAACTCTCCCATGTTATTTTTCATTATTATTTTGTTTTCATGAACTCTCTTTCCAATACTTTATATGATAATCCATTTCTAAAGCTTCATCCTTATGATTACATACAGAGCAGGTTTTGCCAAAAGGAATGGGATATTCTTATTTGGATTGTAACATTACTGAACTGTGAATGGATGGATGGATGGATGGATAGATGGATGGATGGATGGAAGAATGGAAGGAAGGGCAAAGAAGAAAGAAAGAAAGAAAGAAAGAAAGAAAGAAAGAAGGAAGGAAGGAAGGAAGGAAGGAAGGAAGGAAGGAAGGAAGGAAGGAAGGAAGGAAGGAAAGACCAATATATAAATGATACTCAAATCAACTTACAATAGTTAATTTAGTGACTGTTCAAAGTTACAATGTCACAAACAAAAGTGACTTATGACCATTTTTCACACTTACAACTGTTGCAGCATTCCTATGGTCATGTAATCAAAATTTATATAGTTGGTGACTAACTCATATTATAATGGTTACAATGTCCCAGGATCATGTGATCTCCTTTTGCAACCTTCTGGCAAGCAAAGTCAATGGGGACACCATATTCACTTAACAGCCATGTTACTAACTTAACATCTTGCAAGGATTCATTTCACAACTGTGGCAAGAAAGTTGTAAAATAGAGCAAAACTCACTTGACAAATGACTCACTTATCAACATAAATTTAGAGTTCAATTGTGGTCATAAGTCGAGAATTACCTATATTCTATTGTCACATTTGTTGTGATATGTTGTGATGGTCTCTTGAAGACAGCTATGAATCAAATCATTGGTTCCATGCAATTGTACAATTAACATATAAAGACTTCCAACCTTATACAACTTCCCATCTTGGAATTTTACAGAGAGTAAAGCATTTGCTTTTACAAGGAAAGGGCTTTTACACTGCTACTGCATAACATTAAATACTAACAGAGTCCCTATGGTGACATTTGCTTATACGACTTCTGTGTTGCCATGTTATTCCATATCTTGTCAGGAAATGCTGAGATTTTGTCCTTCTGCATGCAGCTTAGTTATGACGGCTGATCTGCACAAAGTGTGACTTGCTAAAAGTTAGGAAATGGTGTGTGTGTGAGAGAGACAATGCTCTTTATATTGATGGTCCTGATGCCACACTCATTTGTGAACACTGACAAACCTGGGCAATCATTCCAGAGAATGCGAAGTGCTTCCTTCAGACAGGAAGGGAGGTAATTACATACTGCCTGACATGCAATTTTCCTTCTGTGTCAGAATACAGATCTATTTACTTTCTTATCTGCAACTCTCTTTTTTTATGCATTTTTGCAGGGCCAGAAAAGAAAGGAGCCAATGCCTTTCTCTTTAGGGAGGACTGCACTTAAAGACAAAAGTAGCTGCCAACCCAGATTCTTCTGTCATTCTGTTCCTAGCCATTTTATTGCTTGTGTCATGTCAGCATTTACCCACAGGTCACATTACTGTAGCTACACGCTCATCCTATCTCTCTGTGAATCTCTGGTAGCTAAATGCATTTCTTAGCCCAGCACAGCGATCTCAAAATGGTCTGTCCAAATGACATAATTTGCCTTTGACATATTTGCTCCCCGAAGGCCCTTTAAAGAAAAGTTTGAGCCCAGTCAATGCAGAGAGCAATGTAGACATGGCAGTCACTGCTAAAAAAATCCTAGAGATAGGGAATCGATGGGATAACAAAACAGTCCTGCTGAGCAGTCCTTTGAAGAAATTTTCTATTGAACAGAATGCTTCAAAGCATTTCACTTTGGCTATCACACAACCCAGATGAGAGGGCTTTCATTTTTGCTCCTGGAATTAATCTTCCAGCTTCTCCTTTCATCAGAAGGTGAATTCAGAATAGCGAGAGCTGAAAGAGTATTTGGTAGAGCTCTTTTCACTGGTAGTGTGTCCATGCTTTGAAAAGTTCTGGGTTTATTTATTTTCTTTAAAAAAAAAACTCCAAGTGTTGTTCCATCTTTTTTCGCTGGCCACGAGCACAGTCTCTGCTTTATATAGCTTTCATCACCATCTGGGAATGAGAAAATAGAAAAGACAAATTGTCAAAAATAGAGTTGGTGTTGCCAATCACCAGCTGAGTCCCCCTCCCAACAAAATTAAATGTCCAGTATTTGAAATCAGGTTGACTATCATGGAGCAGATGCAAATTTTTCACCCAAACACAGCTAAATTTGAAGGTCCTATTAAATTGAAATTTCTCACAAACATTAAGAGAGGCAAATGATAGATCTATCATTTGGCATTCTTCAATAGGCATCCTAATATTAAGTTCTCAGAAGGCCTCCCATCTCAGTAACCAATTAGTTGCAAGCTGCTTTGTTTCATCAAGACTCAATATATTTCTTGTAGCTTGCCAAATGTCACCTGCCATATTTAAAGCTAAATACTATTTTTTTTTAAAAAAGCTTTCTGTTCTTAAATCAGGAGAAATAAGTTTTATGTTTGTTCTGCGGCTCTTAAAGGTGACTTTGAAGAAGAAGGAAAATGTTTTGCTTCAAACGAGACCCTGTTTATCCACTGAGCAAAGTAGGGTGTGGAAGTATTTAGGAATTGCTATTGATTTTTAAGCATCATTTTGGCCAGAGAACAGACTGCAAGTGACCTTCCGCTGTGATAACAGTATCTGTAATCTGTGTGTGGTATGAGTGTGTAGAAAGCAGATTTTTTTTTTATAGAGAAGATATGGTCACATGAAAATAAATAGGAATTTGAGGTCATTTTTCAGTCCAAAATAGTTGTTCTGGACAATATTTCAGTGTTTAAATCAAGAGGACTCAGTATTTCATAATCAGTCATGTTTATTTTACACAGTAACAACTGTTTTTCACTACCACTTAATTCATATAATAGTTTCATGATGATAGTTCTAATGTCAAATCTTTTCAATCTTGTATTTCAATGAATTTCTTCAAAATTACTTGTATATTTTTTTAAAATAGATTTTCTCCCAAAAAATGTTTTTTTTTTAAGTAAGCAGTTCTAATCTTGGAATATCCTGGAATATTTTATTGCCTTTATGAGAAACTTATATTCAATCAAAAAGCTACATCCTGGATACAACATAGTGAAATAGGCAGGCAAAGGAATTTGGTAGGGCTGTATCAACCACTGTTATTTATTCAATTGATTACGGGAAACTGGATTGGAAGAAGATGGTTTAAAACTGAAGAAAGAAGCAACAATGGCATGCATTATGCTGATTGCAATATCTTGATAGCTGAAAATACAAAGGACCTAAAAAGTCTGCTAATAAAAGTCAAATACACCAATGGAAAAAAATGGACTGAAATTAAATATAAACAAAATCAAACTAATGACAAGAGTAAAATAGAACTTGCAAGAAGTTATAGAATGCTGATAACGTCTCCCTTTTATGATTAACTAATAACAGTAAAGGAACAGGTAGTCAAAAAACTATGAAGGCCTTTGAAAAGATATTCACATACCATGGATGTGTCTATTCCTACAAAGATCACAATCATGCAAATCATGATATTCCCTGTCACACACTCTAGAAACAAAAGTTGGAATTTGAAGATGCATCATAGGAAAAGTATTAATGTTTTTTAGCTATGGTGTTGGAGAATATTCCTGTAAAGTCAAGAAAACAAACAAACAAACAAACAAACAAACAAACAAACAGACAAACAACAACAACAACAGATCATCAAACAAATCACCCCAGAATTCTTACTTAAGGTAAAAATGACTTGGCTCAAATTAGCCTACTTCTGACATATTAGGCAAAGAAGTGGCTCTTTGGAGAAAGCTCTAATTCTGGGAAAGATAGAAGAAAAGAGAAGAAAAGGACAAGTAGCAGTAAGATGATTAGAGTTTGTTACAGTGATAAGAGATGTGCCATTGGAAGACCTAAAATCAGGTTAGGGATAGATCATCATGGAGAAAATTTATTTATATGATCATTCAGAATCAGCACCTCATTGTGGTACATAATCAGTCAATCAATCTTGGAATATAGATTTTCAGATTTGGAAGGGCCATTTTCATCACAGTTTAATCCTTTACTCACTCCAGGAGTCCAATTAGAAGCATTCAGACAATTGGCAGTCTAGCGTCTGTGTGAATACATCTGGTGAAAGGGGATTGGATCCACTTTGAATCCAATAGCTCTTCCTGTTAATAGTGATCTGTCTTCCTATAACTTAAAGCCATTATTCATTATGCTGCTTTCTGAAATAAGAGGGGACAGGTCTTAGTGGCCTTGGTGATGTCCTTTCACGTATTCGAAGAGTGATATTATATTCTGCTCCCCAGCTTCTTTAAATTCTTCTTAGTGATATGTCCAGAATGAGACACAATGCTAGAACAAGGTTGAGGATTACTATACTATACTTCTTCTGACAAAGCTAGCAAATGCATTTGCCTTTTTTCATCCACCTCTCATGACCAAACTTTGTTAAGTTTGCAGTCAATTACTATTCCAAGGTGTTTTTGTTAGTATTATTGCCAATCAAACTCACCTCCCTTCCATGCTTTCATATCTCATAACATATTTTTTAATCTATTAAAATTATTTTGAATATTATTTTGTCTTCTAAAGTATTAGTGATTCCACCTACTTGGAGTGATCTGCAATTTTGATAAGCATTCTATTCACTTCACCTCTTCAAGTCATTAATAAAAATGCAGCAGACATCATTTGCGAAACAGAGAGAGAGCGCGCGCGAAAGAGAAGTGTTTCTTTTAGAAGATTTCAAATTATTAGATGCCTTGGAGAAAAATGCTTTTCTATTCCTTCAGACTTCAATTAAGCTTAGGCATGTAATGATGACTTTAAACAGTTTCTACTTTTAACTCAAATGTGCACCTTTCTAACTTGTCTGACATTCAATTCCAAACATATGAATTTGTATATTCCATAGCAAATAGGGTGATATTAAAAACAGATGCTTACTATTATTATTAACATGTATTATTGTTGTGTTACTTACCCTAGCAAGCAGATGATGCCATATGATAGGTATCAACAAACGTATCCCATGACTACCTGCAATTTTCTACATCTTTGTTTTGCTGACCTGACTGAAATTTTGCCAATAAACTGCAACATGTGGCAAGGCATTCTCCCATCATTTTGTAGTAGCTGGCTACAGAATTCTGGGAGTTGAGGTCCACACATATTAAAGTCACTGAGACTGAGAAACACTAGTGTATACAATAATAGATAGAACACATAGGGCAGTTTCACACACCATATTTACAGAACCCCTTTAGTTTTCTCCCCTTATTATTTGATACTATTGCTATATAGCAACTTAGCTGGTTTATTTCTGGCTCAGCTGTGGTTTTGCTCCAAATATTGTAAAGGCAGTTTTCAAGTTCAGCTTATGAATCATTGTAGAGTTTAGGGTGGGTTCGCCCATTACTAAGAACTGTTTTCTTTGGTTTCTCAACCACAGTTTAACAAGCACCAGTAAGCAAATATAGTGTTGAAAGGAGAAGAGGTGCTGGTTGGGCACCATTTTTAAATGGTCCCATTTGATCATCTGGAGAACTAATGTCAGCTTGTCAGGATTTTGTAGTTCCAGGGAGTCAGTCTAAAAGTTTCTGATGATTTGGAGAAAGAAACCTGAGATGTTATAGAATTACCAGTGGTTGTTCTACCAGTGGTTCAATCTTTTGAAAAAGACATCACATTTTTTATTCCAAATAACCCACAATTTTAATGAATTGTCTAAATTAATAAATAAAATAAGGAAATGATCAGCTAGCATAATGCAATGTAATATATCAAGGTAATTTATCAAGAGTGCAAATCTTATCTCATCTGAATTTCAGGTCAGTCACAACCTTTTGTGTTAGTGAATGATCCGTGTGATGGGATGGTGGGATTGGTGTTTCTCAGCATCAGTCTGATTTCTTGATCAGAATTCCAGAAATCAGACTGATGTGGAGACACACCAATCTCACCATCCCATCACACAGATCATTCAGTAACACAAAAGGTTGTGACTGACCTGAAATGTTACATTTTTAGAAATATATTTCAATAGTTTTTAATTTAGGTAATCATTCCTCTTTAGGTCAAAGCCATCCTCTCCAGCTCTGCGCACTGTCTATGAACATCAATTTCTATGGCAGACAGATGCTGGTAAGAGTGTTTTGCACAGGGTAGAATATGGCACCTGCTATGGTAGCTGCAAGACTCGCTCTTCACCTTCTGCTACGTTCCCCATAGGTGTTCTCTATTGTCCCATGGAAGAGAAGAATGCACCTGCCCCTTTATGCATAACTATTATACACAAGACATAACAGTAGTTATACTACAATAATAGTAACTGTGAAAGGGATTTTCAAGTCCTAGTGAACAATCACTTAAATATGAGCCAGCTGTATGCTGCAGCTGCCAAAAAAGCCAATATAGTTCTAGGTTTTTGCATTCTGTCTTGATAAATAGTTGCATTTTTGTCACTGTGATGGTCAGTTATATACTGCATGTTATACCTTTTGTGATTTGAAGCATACATTTTAAGTTGATAATCCTCTAATTATTCTGGAGATCTCCATTCTCCATTATAGAAATTCATTGGCATCAACTACCCAATAGGATTGTTGAGGAGATAAAATTAAAGGCAGTCTCTATATGGGTGGCTTTTGGCTCCTGGAGGAAAGGTAGTCTAAAAATCTAATAAATACATGCACGCAGACATTCATAGAAACCCATCAATTGAGCGTGGGGGGATATGAACATTTTGAAAAATGCAAAAAAGGAATAAGAAGAAATGACCTATGAACCTCTGGCCTAATTCATACTTCCTAAACTAATAAACAAAGTGGAATTCAGTTATTCTTTATTGTCATCACTTTTCAGAAGTTGATGATACAAGTTGTAATAATACATATTAAAGGGAATTGTGTATAAAAATGCACACAATACACAAACTTCATATGAAAGCATGCATATTAAAGGAATGTTCCATATTAGATGCTTTCAAAAATTTGCATTATAAATAAAAAGTACTGTATTATTTGGAGTATAAGACACACCTTTTTTCCTCAAAAAAGAGGCTGAAAATCTGGGTGCGTCTTATACATCGAATACAGCATTTTTTGCCTCCCAAAGCCCCGTCCCTTCACTAAAATAGCCGTGCCTAGCCTTATTGAGGCTTTCAGAGAGCTCCTGGGGGCTGGGGAAGGCAGAAATAAGCAAAAAAAATGGGCTGTTTTTGCCCCTCCAGCCCCCAGCAGCACTCTGCAGCCCCCCCCCCAAGGCTATTCATGCCTTTTTTTGAAAAAAAAAACCAAGCCAATTTTTGCGAAAAATGGGCCATTTTTGGGAGGTTTGCAGAGTGCAAAAACTTTTTTTCCCTTTTGGAATGCTCTTTAACTGAATGATGAGAATTAGATTGTTCACGTGAAACAAAGTCTTAGATGCTGCAGATTGTCAGTAATTTCCTTCTCCAGAACATGGATAAATACACCTGGAAACATCTATCTATTCTCTCTCTCTCTCTCTCTCTCTCTCTCTCTCTCTCTCTCTCTCTCTCTCTCTCTCTCTCTCTCTCTCTCACTCCCCCTCCCTCCCTCCCTCCCTCCCTCCCTATCTATCTATCTATCTATCTATCTATCTATCTATCTATCTATCTATCTATCTATATATATACATACACCTTTATCTACCTACATACCTACCTAACTACTCTCTCTCTCACTACCTACTTACTGTATTTCTCTTTCTTTCTCTCCCTCTCTATCCCTTTATCTACTTCTCTTCAAAACCTTGGTACGTCTTATACTCCGGTGCATCTTATACTCCAAAAAATACAGTATATAAGATAACATAGAAGAAATGAAAACTGACATGGAGGAAAATAGATTCCTCTATAGTAAACTGGATCTTTAAAACAAATGAAACTAAATAAATAGTTTTCCCCTTTTTATATTTCCCAGCATTTCTGATACTTTAATTTCTGTATCTTTTTTCCAAATATTTGAACAATAACTGCACTGGGAATATGCAATGCTCAATAAAATAAATAGGCGATCATTTGCTTTTTCTTATTTTTATTATAATGTATAACATAGAAATGGTCTGGCAACACTTTCTTCCCTAATTTCCTTTTAAAATCCAAATCTAGTTTACCACTTTTGGATTTCCTAGTGGCATCGTGTCCAAGTATTAAACAGGCACAACCTATAGTACTCAGAGTTTTTAAATTCAGCCAAGGTCAGTTAGGTCCTGCCAATCAATATAGACCACAGTTAATTTTTAAAATATCCTTATGGTCTCTCTCTCTCTCTCTCTTCTGTACACAAGCATTAATATTCAGTGTGGTACGTTACTTTTAGTTTCATAAAAATATCTATCATACGCTATAGGCAACTTTTTTCTCTTCTTCTCCTCAAATGTAGGCCAGTGTCCCATGTCTTGTTGCTATGCAATTTATCCCTAGCAACCAACACACACAAAAAGCTGTGGTAGTGCAATTGCTCTTTTTCCCTTTGAGGCAGGTTTACCTGGCCAAAAGAGACATGCTAGAGATAGTGCTGTCAAAATAGGTGCAGGATTTCCTCTGAGAGAGATGTCAAACATCTCACTTTTCAAAAGATTACATTGTGCAAAAATGCTAAGTAAGGAGGTGGAGAGGTTGTGCCTCAGCTAACCATGAACCTGTTTTGATTTTTTTTTTTTTTTGAGGAAGTACACCCTATGCAAAAGAGAGACTCAAGGATTTTAGGTAGATGCTTATGGTAGAATAAATATTTAAAATAAAAGCTAAAAAACAGTTTCTTCTTAAGGCCTTCTATTGTAAAGACTGGTCATAGACCATACTACAGATATTTAATTTCATTTAGGCATTTTATGATGTAGGAGAGTTGAGCTGTTAGGGAAAGACAGATCTATTTCCATTTCTGCTCAGAAGGAATAACATGTGATTGATCATATTCCTTCATGTCATTCTGCTATTTTATATCAGCGTTAATAAACGGGGAATTCATGCATCAAAGGAACACTATCCTAGAACTTGCCTTTAGCAGTAGAAGCGGGCTGATTCCCAAAAGCTAAGAACCATTGGACTGTGTAAGAATTGGGTAGGAAGAAACAACCAGGAAATAATAGAGCTGTAAGCTATATTCAGAAGTTTAAAAAACATCCCAGAAGAAGACAATTATAAATGATTTCCATACTTCTACCAAGAAAACTATAGGAGGCTTCTTTGCAATCAATAGCAATAGCAATAGCAGTTAGACTTATATACCGCTTCATAGGGCTTTCAGCCCTCTCTAAGCGGTTTACAGAGTCAGCATATTGCCCCCAACAACAATCCGGGTCCACATTTTACCCACCTCGGAAGGATGGAAGGCTGAGTCAACCTTGAGCCGGTGAGATTTGAACAGCCGAACTGCAGAACTGCAGTCAGCTGAAGTAGCCTGCAGTACTGCATTTAACCACTGCGCCACCTCGGCTCTAGGTTTTGAGCTCAAGCAGAACAACTCTCTACTTTCACATTTGTAACCATTTCATTTGATTCAAGGTTGACCAAATAAAGTGTTACATCTTGCCACAATCCTAGTTTTCAAAGTTCAATGTTCAGGACAAGCTGAGCCACCTTGACTTCTGTGCGTGGAGACAAGGCTGTGAGAATTCATATAGCATGAAATTGTCATTATAGTAAACACCCAAGATTAAGAAGGTCACAGGTTGATAAAGGTTGATCCTGAAATTGTCAAACTGATCCCACATTGACAGAACGCCAGTCAAAAGCTTTGTGAGATCAGGTGAAGAACTCTGGATAAGAGGACATATTCCTTCCCTTTCTCTGGCTAGCTATTGACATGATACTGCCCTTCATAGCCACATGTATTGTGCACTCTTAAATTACACTGCTACCTATGAGAAGAGAAACATTTTTAAAAAAATCTGCATTCACCCCTCCTCTTTCTGACACCCTCATTGACTTAAAAACTACCGTATTTATCGGCGTATAACACGCACCGGCGTATAACACGCATCCCCCATTTGAACACAAAAATTTGAGTAAAATTTTTTTTCATTAAAAATAAATGACTTGGAAGCTCGGAACTTAATGTTGGATTAAAATTTATAACATTAGAACATGAATTATAACATTAACTCCTCTTAAAAGGCAAATATGAAATGAAAAAACACCTCTTTGAGCAAAAAGTTATTTCCATTTGCTTCCTTATATAATATTTTCTGTTTCAACATAAAGTGCCTTCCTTCCTTCCCTCCCTCCCATCCCTTTCTTTATGTTTTCTTCATGCTTTCTTTTCTTTTTCCTCTGCTCTTTTTAAATCCCCCCCCCTTCTTCTCCTCCTCTACATTTAGGTTGGATTAGTTTGTACAACGGTCATCAAACTTCTGAAGTAAAAATAAATAAATAAATCATATTTAAGAAGAAGAAGAAAAAGGAAGACGTTTTTAGTTAAGTCAAACGTTTTAATAAAAGTTTCATCTTTTAAGATTTGTCCAACACATCCAATTGTAACCTTAACAGTAAAGAATATCACCCCAGCTGCTAAAGGTTCAACCAGTCTGAGAACCATTGAAAAGACAACAGTGCAAAATCCAAAAGACACAACTTCCTCACCGCCATTGCTTTGGTACCAAATCTTTGAGGAAGGGGCTCCAGAAAGAAGGAGGAGGAGGAGGAGGAGGAGGAGGAGGGAACCAAAGAGAGGCTTTTACCGAGTCTGCGCCCCACAGCCAAGACCGTCCTTGCGCCTCCAGCCGCGTTTCTTCCCCGCAAAGCCCTTCGGGCAACCCGAGAGTTCCGCTTGACGCCAGAAGGGCTTTGCAGGAAGAAACGCCGCGTTTCTTCCTGCAAAGCCCTTCGGGCAACCCGAGAGTTCCGCTTGACGCCAGAAGGGCTTTGCAGGAAGAAACGCCGCGTTTCTTCCTGCAAAGCCCTTCGGGCAACCCGAGAGTTCCGCTTGACGCCAGAAGGGCTTTGCAGGAAGAAACGCCGCGTTTCTTCCTGCAAAGCCCTTCTGGCGTCAAGCGGAACTCTCGGGTTGCCCGAATGGCTTTGCAGGAAGAAACGCGGCTGGAGGCGCCAGGACGGTCCTGGCTGTGGGGCGCAGACTCGGTAAAAGCTCTCTTTGGTTCCCTCCTCCTCCCCCTCCTTCCACAGTCTGTGTGACGCTGCCGCCAGGCTGAGATCGGCGTATAACACGCAGGCAGGGTTTAAGCTTCCAATTTTAGTTTTAAAACTGCGTGTTATACGCCGATAAATACGGTACTTGAAAAACAGGTACTGTACAATGTATTCAACCATACTAGAGATAGCTGAATTTGACTGCTGAAGGTTTGGACGTATTTTTAATCAGACCCACCAGAGCCAATTCCTCCTTCTGCCCAAATAGATGGAAAGAAATGGAGATTTGGGAAATGGAACGGAAAAATGCTTGTGCATCTGTCTGTCACCAGGAAACCTTTAACCTATTGTAATCTAACATGCATTCAGATGCTTCACCTCAAAATCTGATTCAAAGACTCACCAAAATATAGCATTTCAAAATGCTCAGTATTTCTGAGTCCTTGCCATCAAACTGAGGGTGAGGTGATGGAGGAAGAAGTAAGTAAGTTTTGATGAGATGGAATATGATGGTTACACTACATGGTAACTCTAAGTGACATGTAAAAAAATATCTTGTCCTGAAGTTGATGAAGTATTTAATATTTCTTATGTCACTGTAACATGGGATCAGAGACACCTGAGTTAGTGTGCTGGGCAAGGTTGCAGAAAGTAAATCTGCTAGATTAGGTAATAATGTGTCACTCTCTAATTTTATATATCATATATTTAGTGCTATGTTTCTTACTTCTTTCTGATATGTCTGTCCATCTAAATTGTTTCCTATAATTTTTATGGAACATTTTCTTTCTCCTGCTCCATAATGACTTCTCCATATATTCACTGCACCCTCAGGACTTATGATATCAAGGCAAATTGCAAATGGGCAGACATCCTGATCTTCCTTCCAGTTGAACAGACAAGGGTTAAAGATGAAGATCAGGTTTAATTGAGGCAGGGGATGGCAGGGTGATTCCATTTTGTAGTCCATGTTTTCCGAGAAGGATACCTTTTGAACCATCACAATGTCAAAATGTGAAAGGAAGGAATTCTGAAATATTAATACCTTTAGTCTCTCTCTCCAGAACACCAAAAAATATAGGACAAGAGGAATCCTGTTGGAATGGCGGGGGAGGGGGGGAACCATTCTGGTGCATGACTCTGTTACTGCAGAAGTCAAGCTGGTTCAAATTATAAGAAATAAACAGGATACACATGGTATACTCTGTTGATCATATTCTCTAGCATGTCCTACTGAGAGGTTTACTTTCACCCTTTATAGAGATAAAATATAGCCATCAGAACTAACTCGTATTAATAGCCTTCCTTAAAAGTCCACCAGATTGCTGACCATCATTATGACTTATAATCACAACTTCTATCCATTAATTATACATTCCTTAATTTACTACTTTCTGGTACCTGTCTGGAATCTCCCATCATTTATTTCTGTTGAAATGACCTTGGAGGGGAAAACAGAATTGTGGCTTCTTTTAGCTGCACCCAACTGCAACTAGCAGCATATATCCACAAACATTTGGTAGGAAAGATTATCTTTCAGTTTCAGCCTAAGATTGGTATCCCATGAAGCAATGGTCTCATACTTTGCAATAAGCTTTCCAAACTTATTAGACCAAACAAATTCAAAAGTTTTTTCTAAAAAATTCAAGGGGGGGATGAAACAAAATCAGTAGAAAATGCCTAAATAGGCTTTGCATTATTAAAGATAGCATAAACAACCTCGCCATCAGTGACAGTGTTTGCTTTTCACATTGTGAAACTGTATGCAAATACAAGAGAGAGTAAATCGTTTGCAAATTAAGACAGGCCAAAAAGGCTAATAACAGAATACTATACACAACAGTTCACCTACAATGATTCTCAGGGTGAGCTGATCGCCAGCAAGGAGCTTCAGTCATCTAATCCTTTCTTTTTAGTTTTCCAGTGACTGGAGTCGGGGGTTGAATTGAATAAACAAGTCCAATAAAGCGGGTGGGGAGCTGTGAGAAGTTGGTATATATTCCTTTGCTGCAAGAACTCATCTTCTG
Source organism: Thamnophis sirtalis (assembly GCF_051295495.1). NCBI lineage: Eukaryota > Metazoa > Chordata > Lepidosauria > Squamata > Natricidae > Thamnophis > Thamnophis sirtalis. Next base: position 113,062,522 of record NW_028261386.1, on the reverse strand, counting down.
AGAAAATTAACTTGGCGACACTCTACAATGTGTGCCATTAACAAGAGCATTCAAATCATTTCTAGTCTTAAGTACTGTTTTAAGCTGCTTATCTGATTTTCATTTCTGAATCCATTCAGTTGTCAGGCTTACATCTTGGTTCTTTATTGAAGCTCACCCGGGAATCCAAACCTTCTAATTTTCTATACTGATTCATTTCAGAATCAATTAGAGCTGGTGGCAGCTAAGTCCCTCTATGCTAAGGGGATTAACTGGCCACTCACCCCATTAAAGTTACCTTTGAGTTGTACATTCAACCTTCCATCATGAAGGAGATTTCTTTCTGCACAGGCCTCAGAGGCAACAGAATGACTGTAGACAAACAGATGGCATGTAATTGTTGGAACGGCCTATAGATTTGTCAGAGAAGCAAAATGGGTATTTCTGTCCTTCTCAGAGACTTACAGGATTTAGAGCTATCTGTCTTGACACTTACTTCATAAACAAATAGAGAATTGAAGCTTTTTCTTGTCTAAGAAGCCACCAGGGGAAAATGAATGTTTCTCAGTCAAGTCAATGTACAACTTCAAAGAATTTCTCCTTCAGCTTTCCTCCATCCAAGCTTTTGTATGTCCTTTTTTAAGCAGGAAGGACTCTCTCACAAATCCTTCCCAAGTTTGGATTATCCCATGATTTGTTAATTCCCATGGACAATTGGCACCTATGACACTTGTTCTCTAGTAAATGCCTCCATGAAAGAAGTCATCTTGAACCACCATCCAAAATAGTTTTCTTGATATCTACTTCTCATAGAAGTAAAAAACCCTATTATTTTATAAATAAATGAGTAACAAATAATCAAGAAAATAAATAAAAAAGTAAAGTCTTAGATTAGATATGCTACAAAATAAAAAGGCTGTGAATGGGCCCTGGACAAGTTGTAATTTAGGAAGACTGGTACATTCAAACAAGCCATGAATTTTCTTCTGCCAAGGTTGGACAACTTCTATTTTTATTTCTCCTTTCAGGAAAGCAGCAAAAAAAAACCAGGTCTACTAAGCTCTAGGCCAGTGTTTTTCAACCTTTTTTGTGCAAAGGCACACTTTTTTCATGAAAAAAATCACGAGGCACACCACCATTAGAAAATGTTAAAAAAAATTAACTCTGTGCCTATATTGACTATAAAGTAATTTTCCCACGGCACACCTTACACTATGTCACGGCACACTAGTGTGCCGCGGCACAGTGGTTGAAAAACACTGCTCTAGGCCACCAGAATATAAGGTTAATTAGTAACAAAGTTAATGCAAACTTCCAAGTAGATGAATAGCAATAGCAATAGCAGTAGACTTATATACCGCTTCATAGGGCTTTCAGCCCTCTCTAAGCGGTTTACAGAGAGTCAGCATATTGCCCCCAACAATCTGGGTCCTCATTTTACCCACCTCGGAAGGATGGAAGGCTGAGTCAACCCTGAGCCGGTGAGATTTGAACCGCTGAACTGCTGATCTAGCAGTAGCCTGCAGTGCTGCATTTAACCACTGCGCCACCTTGGCTCTTCATCTCTTCATATTGTTCTCTACCAGGGTTTTATCCAGGAGAGAAAATCTTCCGATATTTTACCATTCTACCTCCTCATGATTACTATATTTACACAATAGGAAATTAAAAGATTTGACCCTCCCCTCAGATAAATTATTTTTGTGCATTCTCTTATATTTTCCAGAAGAAACAGAGTTCCGTTGAAAACAAATATATCAGTAAGACATGCAAGTGACAATAGATGTCTATGGATGCCTTTGAATTTTGAATGTCACTTGATTGCTGCTGGCTCAATTAATTTTTTATAACCCCTGGCAGGGCTTTTTTTTTTTCATCTCTATTTTGCTCACTTTTTCTGTTACACACACACACACACACACACACACACACACCACATACACACATCCAGTGGAAGGGGGTTAGTATACGCATTTGAGGATACATTTGTTTTACATATTTTGTTATTAGATTTAAATTCAGGTTGTGAAGCAAAGAACAGCTTAAGATAGCTTTCTTGAAGATGTCTTTTCATCTTTATCCCCACCTTAGGAACCTGTAGAGGTAAATCAGGCTAAGAAAGAACAATTGTTGCAAAATCACCCAGTGAGTTTCCATGGCTGAGAATGGCTTTGCATTTCACAGCATGCCCACTTCCTTCATTATGTTAAAATAAAGAACGTTCAGTTTAGTGATCTTGGTTTACAGTAAAACCAGATGGCCTAAAATGTCACCTTTGGGATCCTCTTTCCTCTCATCTGCCATACATCTGCATGGGCTAATATTACAAAAGACATAAAAAGTTCCTGGAAATAGGCAACTTATTTTCCAATGAAAAACCTGTGTTTCTTTTGGAATATTCTCTTCGAAACTTGGTACATTGATTACTTATCTTCTGGAAATAACTGTCAATAACTGTGGGGGTAAGACACCCCTGATCTTTGTGTGTGTGGTGTCTTTGTGTGTGTGTGTGTGTTCCAGCATAACTCTGAAAAGCCTGGGCCTAAGGAGAGCAATTGTGGCATCCTAGAGTGGCAATTGTTCATGATGTCATGGAAGGGGGAAACGAGCCTGATTAGACCAGTATAGAGGCCTTTGATTGAGCATGCCATGATCTAAGCAGATTGCTCGACCCCACTTCACTGTGGTGGACCGATCTCGCAGGAAACAGCTTCAGCCTGTGTTCCCAGGATCATTCTTCTCTCCATACTCAGGCCTAGGCTTCCCTCACACAGTAGGACTATGAAGCAAAGGGAGCCTGATTAAGCCAGTACAAAGGCCTTTGATTGACCATGCTCCCTCACACAGTGGGCCTTTAAGGCCTAGGCCTCCCTCCCACAGTAGGCCAATGAAATTCCAGGATCATAGACAGGCTCCCTGTCAGACAAACACTTTGACATCTCCAGGCAACACCAGCTAATAATCTATAAGAGGACAGAAGTAAAGAGTGAATAAGCCTTAACAAAAAGTGTGATGAGACAGAGCTTGACAACTTCCTTCCCTCCTTCTGACTTCCCCTGTTTCTCCTCTTTGCTTTCTCTTTCTTCTCTACTTTTCTCCAAACTGCAGGATAAAACAGTGGTCGTATGAAAAATGGACACGAACAACAAATGTATAAACTAATTTCTTCTTCTTCTTTTGGTCCACTGCTGGGAGAAATTGGCAAGAAGGTGACAAGCAACAGGGAAAAAGCAGAACTATTTAACTCATGTTTTTACATCTGTCTTTACAAAAAGGGATAAAACAGTCCAACCTATCAAAAACAGCACCACAAAAATCAGATTAAGAACACAAATTGAAATAGGGAAGAAAATGGTAAGTGAGCACCTGTCTACCCTAGACGAGTTCAAATCACCAGGACAGGATGGATAACACCCCAAATTTCTGAAGGAACTGGCAGACAAGATCTCAGAATCACTGAACTATATCTTTCAGAGATCTTGGAGCACCGGGGAACTGCCAGAGGACTGGAAAAGAGCTGATGTGGTTCCCATCTTCAAAAAAGGGGAAAAAATAGATCCAGGAAACTATAGACCTATCAGGCTGACCTCAATACCAGGAAAGATCCTGGAAAAGATAATCAAGCAACGAATTAGTGAACACCTAGAAATAAACAAAGTAATAGCCAAAAGCCAACATCTCCCTTCCTCCTTTCCCACTAGCAGCTGTCACTTATCTGCCTGCTGGAAAGGAAAGGGGAGGCAAAAGAAGCAAAGGGATGGACCATTGCTTTGCGAGCTTGATGTAATATGTCACAATGATTTGACTGCTTCAATGAGTCATGTCTGGTTATAGAGGGATAGAGTCAAGATCACGTGAAGTGTTAATGTCACTTTATAATGCCTTGGTAAGGCCACACTTGGAATATGGCATCCAGTTTTGGTCACCACAGTGTAAAAAAGATGTGGAGACTCTAGAAAGAGTGCAGAGAAGAGCAACAAAGATGATTAGGGGACTGGAGACTAAAACATATGAAGAACGGTTGCAGGAACTGGGTATGTCTAGTTTAATTTAAAGAAGGACTAGGGGAGTCATGATAGCAGTGTTCCAATATCACAGGAGTTGCCACAAAGAAGAGGGAGGCAAACTATTCTCCAAGGCACCTGAGGGTAGAACAAGAAGCAATGGGTGGAAACTAATCAAGGAGAGAAGCAACTTAGAACTGAGGACAAATTTCCTGACAGTTAGAACAATTAATCAGTGGACCAGCTTGCCTCCAGAAGTTGTGAATGCCCCAACAGTGGAAGTCTTTAAGAAGATGTTGGATAGCCATTTGTCTGGAATGGTATAGGGTTTCCTGCCTAGGCAGGGGGTTGGACTAGAAGACCTCCAAGATCCCTTCCAACTCTGATATTGTATTGTCTTCTTCTTCTTCTTCTTCTTCTTCTTCTTCTTCTTCTTCTTCTTCTTCTTCTTCTTCTTCTTCTTCTTCTTCTTCTTCTTCTTCTTCTCTTCCTCCTGCTGCCACTTTCATAGCTAAAACAGGTATTCCCATTCACTATCCAACCTGTTAATAGACATAATGCAAATTTTTTTTTTAAAAAAAGTCACTGCTCAGAATTCATTTAAATTTGATGAAATGTAAATCCGCATAGCTACCTCCCCTTCAAAAGCTTAAGTAATTAGCCATGCTCTGTCCTACCATTAAGCAGAGTGGATCAACCATCTTTAGTAGCAGATGCTAAGAGGAAACAACAGCAGCTGTCCTGGCTATTTCTCCTGAGTCCATCTATTTTCCTCTGTTGAAGTACAGAATTAGATGTTCTCTGAAATCAGCCTCACAGTTTCTAAGCTGACTCACTGACCTCTAGCATAACAGAAAATATTTAACACATCTCCAATATTAAAATAGGATACTAGTCAATTTGGGTACACATTGTCTCTTTTATCCATTCTATCATTTCTTTTCTAATCTTGATGTAGCCAGAAAAGAATTGAAGTCAAATGAATGTACTTTTGGGAAATTAATATTGTAAAATCACACACATACATATACATGCACACATTCCATTAATTTTCTGCTCCTCTCCAATTTGGCATTTCTCTGTCAAATGTGGTGAAATTTCAGTCACAAAAAATTTGGGAGTCTTGCAGTCTTCACAATGGAAGTTTGGCACAATGGTGATCAGAAAAGATTGTTCCTCAAGCATTTTATTTTTATTTTATTTTATTGCATTTCTATCTAATGATTCATTATAAACAATGTAAACTGGGAGCATTTTAATATTTTCTAATCTGCTAAGAGGAACACTAAGAGCTCAGTGGCTAAGATGCTGAGCTTGTTGATCGAAAGGTCGGCAGTTTGGCGGTTCAAATCCCTAGTGCCGCGTAATGGAGTGAGCTCCCATTACTTGTCCCAGCTTCTGCCAACCTAGCAGTTTGAAAGCATGTAAAAATACAAGTAGAAAAATAGAGACCACCTTTGGTGGGAAGGTAACAGCATTCCGTGCTCCTTCGGCGGTTTAGTCATGCTGGCCACATGACCAAGGAGACGTCTTCAGATTATCCTGGCTCTTCAGCTTGTAACGGAAATGAGCACCGCCCCCTAGAGTCGGGAACAACTAGCACATATATGTGAGGGGAACGTTTACCTTTTAAATCTGCTAAAATTTATGTAATGTATTAGACTGAAGAACTATATTTTATAGGGAATAAGTGTAATATATTTCCACATTTTTGGCTATCAAAAAAAGAAAATTGGATCAAGACGTGTACTGGTTAGATTTTTCTTTCTTAGCCTGTGCAACACTGCAAAGAAGCACATCATCTTGACCCTCCTGACAGACCAATGTCAGACCCTCCCAAATACCCTCATCTTTCCTCATATTCACAAAAAGGTCAGCAGGTTCATTGATGATCCTGAAGAACCCCGAAGGAGAGACGGTACTTGTCAGTCTGCAGATTTAATGGATGACTGCAGCGAAAAATCAGCTTAAGACACTGCTGCTTTGTTGTGGCATCTATTTCTGATGACAATGACACCAAGGGGGAATTATACTCTAGTAGGGAATGCAGTTTGTGCTCTTGTTAAATTCCCAGCTGGAATTCAGAAGTGTTCCTACTGCTAAGATTGTAATACTTTGTTCATTAAAGTTAAAAATGTACAACCTAAACTAAAAATATGTGTTAAGAAATTCATCTGAAAGGGATTAAACCCAAAACTGTTCATCTGTATTTCAGGTGAAATAGAAAAGAGTACAAGTTTTGTAGCTCTGATCCAATCAGATATATTTCTGTGAATGGATAAGTTTGGATCGAAATATTTTCTGTGATGATCTTATTTGGCATGTTGATGTGTGTTATTTATGTATTATATAATATGTAACATTAACATAATTTCTTCTTGTATTAATGTAGTCACTATTGTAGATCACACTGTATATTTACTACGATAGTTCATACTACGTAATCATTTATATGATTGTATGTAATCTATGTTATCAGAATCATAAGCCTTTATTATTAAACAACATCTGGGCCCTACCCACTCTCATGGCCTTTCACAAAGCCATTAAAACCTGGGTTTTCCGGCAGGCTTGGGGCTGTTGACCCCTTGATTGAGGTCCAGCCCCCTCCTGATTGGGTGTTTGTTGTGTTTCCCTTTTTAACCTTGTTGTGTCCAATTGTTTTTAATAATTCTTTTTAATCTTTTTTCATTTCTGTAAGCCGCCCAGAGTCCTCCAGGATTGGGCGGCATAGAAATTTAATAAATGAAATGTAAATGAAATGAACATAATAATGCATTGCTTTTATTTAATTATTTCTTTTCTACCCCTTTTCTAGGAGGGCAATTTAGCATACAAAACTTCCTTTCATGCAATCTATCTTATATGACAGATTAGAATGAAATACTGACAATATCACTCAGTGAGTTTCCATTGCAGAGATGAAGTTGAATCTTAGTCTCCTAATCCTGTTCCAATATCATATCCATTATTTCATACTGGATCTCAATGTATTAAGATTCTTAATATCAATGTGTTAATGTATGTTTAATAGTAACATTGAACATAAAGTATCATCTAGAAGTTTATCAACTGTTCCAGTGGTGGGTTCCAGATCCCGGTGCAACCAGTATGGTGCAATGGGGCCAGGTGTCCACCACATGAACGCTGTGGCACACACACATGCGCAGCATGCACATGCTTACTTACCGCCCACAATGCTCCATGATGCCTCCGCAACGCTCCATCTGCTCGGCAGAGCGTCGCACAGGCACCATATGCTCCATGCGCATGCAAGGAAGCCCTGAAAACTTCAAATACCGGTAAGGAGCATGAGCAGGTGGGTGGGCCCTCCAGAGCACTGTACCAGAATGGTACATGGTGCTCCCAGCAGGCACCGGTACAGCCGTACCAGTCATAACCCACTACTGAACTGTGCGCTTCTAATACTTCACATGTTTATACTTTCAGAGCAGGTGAAAGTTATGCAGGTCAGCATTAAAGTTTAGCAATGTTACATTAATTATGTACAAGAGCCACAAATTGCACTTAGACTATAAAAACAAACAATATAAATACAGTATTATTCACAAGCAATCTAAAACAATACTTTAAAAGGTCTGTAATATTAATGTATTAAAATGTTGCAGTGGATATATTGAAACATAATGATTCCTCCCTCCCTCCACCTTTCTTTCTTTCTTTCTTTCTTTCTTTCTTTCTTTCTTTCTTTCTTTCTTTCTTTCTTTCTTTCTTTCTTTCTTTCTCTTCCCTACAATTATCATAACCATTCTGTGCAAGAAAGATTTAAAATAGTTGAAATAATGATTGCTTAGGTAAAAATATAGACTATTTTTTCTTTGTATCTTATAACTGCACTTTATTTTTCACCTATCATAGAGGAACAAATGGCATTCTTAACATTGTATTCAGCATTTCTATCAAAAAGTAAAATCCATTGGCCCACCCACAGTCTTCATAATGAGGCACTGAAACATCTTGACAAAGATGTAGGGTGTGAGATAAAGTCTGCTGTCAATCTGAATTTGTATTTACTGAACATAACTGTATAATACTTGAAAGAGGCTAGTTAGAGTGAATACTATACATTATGGTTCTTACATTTCCTGAAAGCTTTCTTTTCTTCTCTTCTATTTCATTCTCATCCAGCTCATTTTTCTTTTCTTCATTCCAAAGCTGCTTTAGAATTGATATCAAAATTTATTTGATGGTATATTTGGATTTATTTTTCTGTCCATTCAGGAAAAATAAAATCTTTTCTATTCCTCTTCTCTCCTCTCCTCTTATCTTCTCTACTTTTCCTCTTTTCTTTTTTTCCTTCTTTTGGGGACTGCATCTATGTTTTTAGCGTCCTCAGGAGTTCTATGATTTCTTCCACTGGTAGGGGAAGACAAGGAGTCTTCAAATCACTGGAGATACAATGGGCACATAGACATATTTCTTAGCCACTTCATAAGTAATATTAATTGCAAAGATGCAATTAATATGTGAGAAACCAAAGGTGTTAATTTTCCATCACTTGCGGGAATACGCTAGGAAAAAGAAGATGATTAAATGACAATGAACAAAACAACGCAGGGGGGGGGAGACTTGTCCGTCAGGACCCATAGCCTAATACAAAGAATCTGTTTTGCTCTACGTACCCTAGAACTAATTGCAGTTGGAAGCTAAATAGAAATTTAGATTTATGTCTGTCTGTATCACACTCCCATCAAAGCAGACCCAGAGTGACTTACAATGTACACTATAGATCAACACTTCAAACTTACCTATTTTGTCTTAGCAACAGACAATGTTTGATGCCTCAGCCTGAGCCCAACCAAAGAGAAATGCACAGCATTTCTTAAGTATAGTGCAACCATGTGGATATGGCAGAAAAAAACAATCTTATACACTTTTAATAGTTCCCATTCAATTTGATCCAAGAGAAGACGGATATTATATCAAAGTCAAAGACAATTTCAGTAAAATTTTCATGGATGATATGTTGTTGCAGCAGGTGTTTAGTTATAAGGTGACCAAGTGCTATGTTTAAATCCTATACTTTACTAGACCATCATTTCTTTAATAGTCTGCAGATTTCTGGCTTCCCTCGTTTCGGTTAAGGTATAAGGAAAACACTATACAGGGACTTCAAAGGTGCTTTTTTTTCTTCAAAAGGCAACTGGACTGTTTTTTTCCCCCTTAAGGAAGAAGAAAATATTTCACTTCTCATTCAAGAAGCATCATCAATTGTGATTGTGGGGAGGATGGAAGGATAGGTTTCAATAGGATGGAAGGGATGGAAAGGTTGCATTTATTTACAATGATCAAATAACTGCAAAAAACCGACTGCAAAGAAATGCAATCCTTCCATCCTCCTTCCATCCTATCAGAACCTATCCTCACCACCATCAGAACTGATGAAGCTTCTTGGATGAGAAGCAAAATGATTTCTCAAGGGGAAGAAAAAAACCAGACCAGTTGCCCTTTCAAGAAAAACAAAAGTACCTTGAAACAACTATGACCTGGATGGTTGACAGGAAGTTTTCCTACTAATTTCTTTTTAGGCTGAAAAGTCTGGACAGCCAAGATGGCTTAAATCGGTGATGGCAAACCTTTTTTGCCTCAGGTGCCAAAAGCATGCACGTGTGCACACATGAGCACATGATATCATGCGTGTGCACATGCCAATCCCCATAATTTAATGCCCCCACCTGGGCCTTCCCCCTGCGCATTCAGGCAGGCATGACCCCCCCCCCCTTGGTGCCCCTCGCATGTGCACACTGCTTTCTTGGAGTCTGGAGAGAGTGAAAACAGCCTCTCTCAGTACTTGAGAGACTGCCTGCTGCCAATTACCTCCACTAGACCGATTAGATCCCACAGATTAGGCCTCCTCCGAATTCCATCCGCCGGCCAGTGTCGACTGGTGACTACCCGGAGGAGAGCCTTCTCTGTGGCTGCTCCGACCCTCTGGAACGAACTCCCCGTGGAGATTCGAACCCTCAACACCCTCCAGGCCTTCCGCAAAGCCCTTAAAACCTGGCTGTTCCAACAGGCCTGGGGCTAAAGAGCTGTTGCCCCTGTCTCGAATGGTATGACTGTTGTGTGTTTTTAAATTATGCATTGTTATGTTTCGTTTTTTATTTTTTGTCTGTACCCCCCCTTCCCTGATTTGAATTGTGAGCCGCCCTGAGTCCCCTTCGGGGGAAAAGGGCAGCATATAAATATAATCAAATCAATCAAATCCCCCCCCTGAGGCCAAAAAGGCTCATTTTCTGGCTTCCAGTGGGCCTGGTAGGTCCATTTCTGGCCCTCCTCAGGCTCCAGAGGTGTTCTAGGAGCCTGGGGAGGGTGAAAACAGCCTCTCCCACTCTCACAGTGGCTATCCGGAAGCCAGAAATTGTCCATTTTCTGACTTCTGGTGGGCCTGATAGGTTCATTTTTTGCCCTCCCCGGGTTCCAGAGGCTTTCTAGGAGCCTGGGGAGGATGAAAAACAGCACAACACGCAAACTGGAAGTTCAGGAATGGACTTCCATGTTACACACTTTTCTCTCTCTGGAGGCTTCAGGAGGCTTTGCTGAAGCCTCCAGAGGGCGAAAAACCATCGAACACACAAACCTGAACTCTGTTCATGAACTTTCGGTTTGCGGCCTCCGGTTTGAAGCCTCTGGAGGGTGAAAAAAGGCTAAAAATCAAGACCGAAAATCAGCTGGCCAGTACGTACATGCACACTGGAGCTGACAGGGCAACATCTCATGTGCCCTGAGAAATGGCTCCACGTGGCTCCTGTGGCATGCGTGCCATAGGTTTGCCATCATGGGCTTAAATAATGAATAGAGATACAACAGAAAATGTATCCAATGATATTACTCTCCACCACCTTAAATAATATCAGAACAAAACACCAAGAAATATTTTTAAACATCTGGCTGGTATAGAAGGGAAAAAGAAGTCTCTCTTGCAAGGGAGGAAACTTGGACAAGTTTCCAGAAAAAAAAAATCAGCTCAGCACTAGCGGAACAGCAGCTTTCAAATGCCAGTAGTTGAGGACAAACTTTTACCAAGGTTGAAGAAGCTGCATGGCTCAGTATCAGCTTTTTTCCCCCTGAAAAGGATGCATTGTGGTAATAGAAGGAGATAACAAAGTAAACAGTCTCACCTTAGGAATTGTGCTGACAGTGGATTATGGTGTACAATGTACATGAGTGAGAACTGAGAAAAAACACAAAAACTAGAAATTAGCAAGATTGGCAGAAAAAGAATGAAATTCAGCCGAGATAAAATGCAAGCTGGTATATCTTCGAAAGAAAGAAGAAGCTGAAGCATCCCCATGCTTGCAGAAACAAAGGCACATGCTCAGCAGGAAGGAACCCTTAAGAACCAAAATTGTAATTCTGTTAATGGTTGCTGGATATTAGTCTGCAGTTTGACACTAGTATTGAAGAAGGGAAAATGCCAGCTTCATTTCAGGCTTCATAGACAAATTATTATGTTTTGAAGCAGAGATAAATAATTGCTTCTTTCTTTTCCCACTGGCTCAGGTGATGACTTTACCTTAAATATTGCATTTAGCTTTTGGCATTTCACTTTTGTACAAATAGAGATGCATTTGGGCAGGATGAGCCTACCAGAACAGGGAAAAACAAATTATTCAGAGTGAAAGAACTTTTACTGAACTCCAGGTTTTTAAGTGGCTGATAAATGCCACTGGGTAGCATTCCTAAATTAAAAATCAAAGCACACAAGTAGCAAAATATATTAATACCATGTTACCACATGTTATTTTAAAGATAAAATAGGAAGTAACAGGCTGAAACTGGGGGAGGAAGGTGTTGGATAATTATTCAAAACAGGCTTTGTTACAAAATCCTCATGTATAGCTTTTAAAGACTAAACAAATATTTGGGATGGGGGAAATAGTTAGTGTTCCTGTCATCCCACAACCCTACGGAAAAAGATATAGAGATGGTGAACTTCATAAAAGACAAGACAATCATGGAGTTTTCTTTGTTTTACCTTGTTTTGTTTTATTTGTGTTGGTTTGGTTTTTGTGTTTTATATTTCTGCTTAGTTGTCTTTTTATATTATAAATTGCCCAGAGTTGTTTGTGGTGGAGAAATTTCTCAGGAACTTCCCAACATTGGAGGGCTTGGATGATCCAGAAATAGCAGAGGGAACTGGACTACACATCTACTAAGAAGAAATATTTTCCTACCTTGCTCAGTTGTTATTTTGCGTAAAGCTATTAACTTGCTCAGCTAAATGTCTTGGTAGCAAGCACGGCCTTTGTTTCCCTCCAGAGTCTGACAAAGTTGTTCAAACATCGCCAAACAATACTGAAGAATTAAATAATCAACCTTTGCTCCTGTTATGGGACTGTAATACCATTATATCACAACTAAATAATTTAAGTATTCCTTAGAAATACAAACTGTGCTTGGTGACAGGTGCATAACTAATCAGATTTTATAATGCAATAAGTTGCATTTTAGCAGATGAATACAAATACTAACAGCTTCATTCTGCAAGCTGAAGAAAATGCTTGGAAGAGGAACATTTTCTTTGAATCTTCTTGAAAACCTGAAATAGATTAAACTAACAGACTCCATTCATATATCATACTCAGCTGTGGTTTTGGTGTTTTTTTTTTTAAGTCTCTTAAAATTAGTATTGACTCTTGAAATCTGCTTGGACAACTACCTGCAGTTTTCTTGGTAAGATTTCCAAAGTGGATTGTGCTTGCTTGCTTCCTGGGGCTGACAGAAATCGACTGGCCCAAGGTGATCAGCTGGCTTCATGCCTAAGGCAGGACTAGGACTCACGATCTCATGGTTCCTAGCCTGGTGCCTCAGCCATTATATCTATATTTACATGCTATAGTTTGCTTAACCTCAATTCATTGAATAAGCCACAATGGCTGGATCCAGCCATCAACATTATTTATGATTTACAGTATCTGCCTGGATATCATAATCTAAGACATATTGAAATGCTGTCACTCTCTACAGTAGTTATTGAAATTATATGAACAGTCTCTCTCCCCAAATTAAAAGGTCAGGCTTGATTCCACATTGACTCTATATAAATAAACTGATTGCCAGGACAGGAGAAGCTTAGTCCAAAACCAGTTTGACAAGGTTATTTATGGGATGTTCCCAAAACCTTAGTTAGTATTTGATTTGGTCTGAAGCAGCCAGGATAAGCTACATATTCTATTTGTTTTAAGGGTAGCAGTTTGAAAGCATGCAAATTTGAGTAGATTAATATGTATCCCTTTAGTGGGAAGAAAACAGCATTCTGTGTGCCTTTGGCATAGAGCCATACTGGCCACATGACTGTGGAAATTGTCTTTGGACAATGCTGGTTCCCTCAGCCAAGAAATGGAGATGAAGCTAGCATCCTAGAATCAGACATGACTGGACAGAGGAAACCTTTATCTTTTTACTTTGGCTCGACAACTCCAAGAAGCCCCTTCAATGGAATGTAGGCATTCAACATTCCCATCTGGGTGCAAACTCTTGAATGAGAGTGAAAAAGCTCTAATGAAAATATTTGTAAATATCTCTTTAAAGATCTCTGAAATACATTTCCCTTGGTTCTAGAGCAGGACTGTAGTTGCTATTAGTAGTGTATGTTGACTGAGTCTGCACTAGGAACAGTTCCTTGTTCTTCCTTGCGCAGGAGCAGCATGGTTTGGTGCCATTGGTAGCACAAGAAGGAACATAGCTCAAGTAGGATAGCTCTTCAATAGTTTTTAGATTAGTAGTGGTACCACGTGGGAATTCCAGGACTTATAGACTTATATTTAAAGCTGGAAAGACATCTTTGATCAGTAATGTTGCCAAGAATACTTTATAGATAATGTCACCAGCAATTGAACTCCATTTTCATAAGGCACTGAGATTGGAACTAATTTTTTTAAAAAAGGCACAGAGTGAGAACTAGTTAAAATGGCAGCAGAAAGAGTAAATATGTAGACAATGATCATACAGACAAGATGAGCATAAGGGTATCTCACCAGATAATTGTTGAAATCAGGGCTTTAAAATGTACGTCTAATAGATTTGAAGTCTGAATACTGAGGTAATCATTGTTGCTCTTAGAACCTTACATTTCAGAACAATAGGTTCACAAAGAGATTGAGAAGGGATCTAAAGTTCCCTGTATGCTGAATGAATGAGCTTCCAAATGATTAATGCAGTTGAGTAAGAACAAACATTAAAACAAGGAATGTTGGCACAAAACCTTAAGACTTCACCAATACTTTGAAGTTTGAAATGCCATTTAGGTCACTGAATCCAATTTCCACCTCATTGCAGGAACCTAGCCTCCGCTTGGACACAGCCTTTTTCTGAACCAACTCCACTGTGAAGCTGGACACAATACTTAAGCAGGATCTGATTAAGGCCAAATAAATTGGAACAATTATTTCCCATGATTTTGAAACTCTTGATGCATTTTAAAGCTGCATTTTCTTTTTGCAATAGGCATATCATAGTTCTTATTAATGTTCAGTTTCTGTTCCAAGATATTTTTCACAAGTACAGTTACCCAATCAGGCATCATTCATCCTATACCTCTGCATTTGATTTCTTTTCCTTGAGTGAATAAGTTTGCATTTCTTACATGTCATTCTGTTACTTCAGCCTATTTTTCTCAAAAAGCAAAATCATTTTGAAAGTTCTCTCTGTCTTTAAGAGTATTACTTCTTCCTGGATAATTTTGTGCCCTCTGGCCCCAACTTGGCAAACTTTTTCAAGTTTGACAAGAAACTATTAACTAGGTCTGATTTTTGAACCATCTTTGTATGTAATCACAGTAATAGTTTTATCACTCAACACATACGGTATTTAATAGATTGCTAATAAAAGTTGAAGTAGTTTGTCAAATAAAATTAGAACATATTTTTATCAGAACATTTCCATAAACCATAAAGGAAAACAATCCCCAAAATAGATAAGGTTGCCTGGTAAAAGTTGTTCATAAAAGCAAACCAATTTTTAATAATCACTACATTGATTTCCAGTCATTTCAATCAATAATTATATATCTGCTTTAGAATTTTCCCTGATATGTCTATACTTCTCTAACATCCCTCCCTCCCTCCCTCCCTCTCTTTCATTGTTTGGATGCTTAGACCGGACTTGGAATTTATATCCAGCTTTCCAGTTTTTTCCAAGGATCTAGGACATCCAGGTATTATTCTTTGATGATGTAATACTATTATTATTAGAAATTTTCACAAAAAGAAAACATAACGCAAAATGAAGAAAATGAAAAGATGAAAAGTGCAAAACATAATACAGATAGGGAAGCATGTATAAAGAAACAACTTCCATCTTCTTTACACTTGTTCAAAATAAACTTGTTATCTCTCAAAAAACTACAATTAAATTAAAAATATATAAAATTCCTTTCTTCCCATATGTTTAATCAGCTAATCCATAAAGGAGCAATTCATATTTTTCCATTTTCATCATAATCCATAAGAAGTTCCAGTCTTTTATAAACATAGAACAATATAATTGGAAGAGACTTTGGAGGTCTTCTAGTCCAACCCCCTAATCAAGCAGGGGACCCTATACTATTTCAGAGAAATGTTATTCACTTTCTTTCTGAAAGCCTGGATATGGAGCATCCACAACTCCTGAAGGCAGGCCATTCCACTGCTTGATTGCTTTCATCATTAGGAATTTTCTCCTTAGTTCTAGTTTTCTTTTCTCCTTGGTTAGTTTCCATCCATTGTTCTTCTCATTGTCTTATCCAGGGAATTCCCAGAGTATTTTTGGATCATGCCATGCTAGCAAAAGTGGTTGTGATGTATTGGAAGAAAACATAAAAAACTAAGACCAGGGAATAGCTTTTCTAACAATAAAAAGTAATGTCTAAAAAGGGTTTCATTCCTCCTTTAAGATTAAACCTTGTATTGCTTCTTCATTTCTGCAACTTGACAATCTGAAGTGAGACACCTGAACATGAAATTATATGCAAATGGAACAGAAGATTCAGCTAGCTTTATTTTTCTTTTTAAAAAAAGAAAAACAAATCACGGAATTTACAATAGCCATAGCAATTTTATATTATTACAGAAGAAAGGAGAAAAAAAATCTTGCTATTCCTGCACTTTTGAGAAAATAATAGGGATAAATTTCTGGAACATTAATGTAACTGTCATTTTTGATATATCCATATTTTGCTGAGTGAAGATCTTTCCAGCAATGGTCACCCAATATGACAATTTTAATGGAGAGTCTAAGAAAAAAAAGTCTTTTAATCGCTATACATACAGAGTTCATTCACATGGATCTTGTCGATGAAACAAATGCCACTCAAATATATGGTAAACAATTTTTCCCAAATTCAAAATCCATTTGTTTTGCATTTTCTTTGTCATTGTTTCCATTGAACAATCTCAAATCTATCACCCTCCCTTCCCCCCCACATCACATTTTCATAGTGATATTTTAAATATAGGCAAGAACCATAAATACAATCACAAATATTGTATAACTGTTTTTAAAAAGACAATTACCATGAAATACAAATGTGAATAAATAAAACTATATATTCTCCTGATTACCTTTTGTTGTTTGATGCCATGGTATGACAATGGAAATTTCCATCAATTATGGGAATTATCCAAGATAAGCATGCTCAACAAATCAGCCTGAAGGAAGTTTCAGCACTTGAGAGATTTGTGGGCAAAGGAAAATAATAATCGCACTTAGGTTTTAAAATGATAATGTTTGTATTTAAAAAAAATGCAGTGTAGAAAAGCTTGGAAATGATATTATCTCATTCTGTACTCTTTGTTACTTCTCTGTCTAAAGCAGGGGTAGTCAACCTTTTTGTACCTACTGCCCACTTTTGTATCTCTGTTAGTAGTAAAATTTTCTAATCGCCCACCGGTTCCACCGTAATGGTGATTAATAAAGTAGGGAAGTCAATTAAATAAAATAAAAAAAGTGCTTTAGTATCGGACAAAACCCCTACTGCCCACCATGAAAGCTGGAACGCCCACAAGTGGGCAGTAGGGACCAGGTTGACTACCACTGGTCTAAAGAATAGAACTGGCAGAGATTGTGGAACTGAGTAAGTAGTGCTGCTCCCTGGAATAAAGTATACAAAGAACTGGAACAGTTAAATATCAGCTTGACTCCTTGAGACCACATGAATGTGTATGTGGCAACAACTTTCAAATGGTCTTCCTTGCAGCAGGGATCCCCAGATCTTGCATTGCAGATCACTACTGATCTGCAGTCTGTTGCACCAGCAGTGAACAAGTGTGCAAAGCTTCATCTATACATGCATAGACCTAAATTGCATGTGTGAAACTAGTCTCTGTCTCTGTCTCTGTCTCTGTCTCTGTCTCTGTCTCTGTCTCTGTCTCTCTGTCTCTCTGTCTCTGTCTCTGTCTCTGTCTCTCTCTGTCTCTCTCTCTCTCTCACACACACACACACACACACACACCTGCTGACTATGTCCCACCACTATCACTAATCCGTGAGCCAGAAACGTTGGGGACTACAGATCCACAAACTTGATATCTCCTGGTGGTCACCATTTCAGCACATTTAGGGGAGGGAGGAGGGGAAATTGTAAAAATTAGTTTCACAGAAACTAAAAAAAAAATTCAGGCAATTGTAGCAAATGGAGATTAAGAAATAAACTCCTTAGACAAAGATGTCATGTTACTTTTATTTATTCTAAATTCTAGGAAATATCTTAATATGTATCCATCAATATTCAAGTTAAAATGTTCAACTATACCTCTTTTTAACAGACTGGGAAAGAAAATTAGGAAACTAATCAATATTCCCTTTGAAATGATGATACTCCCAAATGATTTCTGCTTAACATAAAGGACACTAAAACAATATGCTTTTTTATGCTAGGAGATAATATTTGGCATGCAATAATTTTTCATTTCAGTTCAAGCTTTTTACAGCGGGAACAGCTGGATACTGCATTAATCCAAACTATTTCTATTCAGCCAATACAGCAAAGTATCTCTGCTTGCTAGGCAGATTAAAAGTGCATTCAGAGTTTTTATCTCTGCTATTAAATAAAGGAGTTAGAATCTGCAAAGAGTCTTGTAGCAATTCTCTATCATAATTGAAATAACAAATGTTATTATAAAGAACAATTCAGTGCCATTTTCCAGAAACCGTAAATCTCTCAACGTGAGGCATGGAATTTGAAAAACACAGATTCTTAAATTTAGTCAGTGCTTCCGATTAGCTTCTTTTATCAGGAAAAGACTTAAGAGGCTAAGCCTTAGAAACGAAAGCTAGATTTACATGTTTCTTTTTTCTTCTGTGGCAATCGGGAAACCTGCATTGGAATCACCAAACAAAGTCATGAAGAAGTTGAAAGGTGAAAGCTGTTTTATGGGCTCTCTGGAGGCTATCTAAGGAAGTGTTTTGAAGATACTCTGGAGTTCCTCAGCAAAGTGACCTCTTTGGAAAAGCAGCAAAAAAAACCACACATTGCAAATCAAATTTGTAAGTCATGTAAGTCATGCATCTGAAAATGTACCTTCTCATAGCTAAGGGTTTCTTCAATTGCTCTTCATACATCATAGGTTCTAAGTGTTTTAGATTTCCCTTGTGATTATAAAGACAGTGAGCTTATCAGCTGGAAAGACTGATGTGCTGTGCGATAGGTTAAGCTCCTATTATTTGCCTCAGTTCCTGAGGTTCGCACCTAGCAGCTCAAAAGCATACAAATGAGAGTAGATAAAAAAGTATCACTTTGGTGAGAAGGTAGCAGCATTCCATGTGACTGATATATAGCCATACTGGCCACATGATCCTAGAAGTGCCTTCAGACAATGCTGGCTCCCCTGGCTAAGAAATGGAGTTGAGCACCACCGCCTAGAGTCGGAATCAACTGGACAGGGGAAACCTTTATCTTTGCTTTTTTTCTGATCGTGCTTATTATCTTTTTCGCCTCTTCCAGTTTTTCCAATTTCTTCTTTTACTGCAGTGCCCAGAACTTGTTACTAACTCAAATGCATCAATGCAGGATCAAACATAATAATGCTTCCCATGATTAGGAAACCATTCTTCTGTTCAGGCTGCTGAAAATTGCTTTTACTATTTCTTTCCAGTTGATTCATATTTCAACTGTGATCAACAATTATTCCAAGAACATTTTCACAAGCTTTGCTGTCAAAATAGATATCTCTCAATCTATAATTGTGCATATGACATCTGATTTCTTAAGGAGAAATTTTCCATTTGTCTGTGATAAATTTCTTTCTGTTCATCCTGTATCTCTAAGCAGTCAATGCCATTTTGAACATGTCTATCTTCTATAGCATTTGACACAGTTTTTCTATTATCTGAAAATATGATATTACCTTCTCCAAATATGTGTGTGTGTCTGTGTGTGTGTGTGTCTTTTCATTTGTGTGTGTGTGTGTGTGTGTGTGTGTGTGTATTCCAGAATATCTCTGGACCGCCTGCAGCAATTTCAATGAAACTTGGTACACAAATGACACCCCAACACCCCTTAACAGGTGCCCTGTTAAGATACAGCCTGTTGTTCCTTAAAATGGCTTCTACTGTACTGTCGTAAAATGGCTTCTACTGTACAGTGCAGTGGAGTTAATGGCTTCACAGTATTCCACAAGGGGGCTCCCTCTGGTTAGGTGGAAAATACAACATTAGAAATTACATTTGGTCTGGACATTTTCCCTCCACAAAAAGATACCCAGGGAACGCCGGGTTATCAACTAGTCATAAATAAAATATTGTGGAATTCAGGGGTCAGAAATAAATATTGGTGTACCCCACTCAGTTCCTCACTCTATTTTGACTACATATCATTTCAGAATACTATGAGTAGAATTTTCAAGTCAATGATATCTATTTAACTGTAATGCAGGGGTGGATTTCAGCTGGTTCTAACCGGTACGCTAGAACCCGTTCGTGAAATTTAGTGTATCTTTTGGAACCCGTTCTTCCGGTGGCACAGTACTGGAATGCTCTCTTTGCCCTGCCTTGCTTGCTCCTCCTGCCCATCTGGTCACTGGTGCTCGCTTGCTACCCCCGCTCTTCTGCACTATACTTTCTACACCCTCCGCTCACTGATTGGCTGGCTCACCAATCGCCCTGCCTCTTAGCGGCAGTGAGGGGGGGATTTCTCACACGTCTTCTTTCTTTCTCCGAAGGTGTGCAAGAAATCCCTCCATTGCCCGAACATGTGAATGACTGCAGGCTCCTTTACTCTTGGCTATGATATCTCCTTTCATTCTCCGTTTGCCTCATTCACTCGTTCGGGCAGCAGAGAATGAAAGGAGATAGCGTAGCCGAGGGCAAAGGAGCCTGCAGCCTCCTTCATTCCTTCCTTCCATCAGCACCCACCAAAGTGTTGCCACTGCTCAGCTGCCATCGCTTCCACCATGCCCCCTCTGCGTGCCCACCCAGGCTCCGGCCTGAATAGTAGTGAGAGATGGCGGCGCAGGACAGCTGGAGGCGGAGCCGGCTATTGCTCCTGGGCTAGCTGTGGGTCGTGCTGCTCAGGAGGCAGCACCCCAACTCCACCGCCACTGACGCCACCACTGTGCCACCTCACGTTCCTGGTCTTCTCACCATGGCCCCACTCTGTGGAAAACATAGGCCTGCGACACCCCATGCAATTACAGCCCGGAGCAGGACCAAAGCCCCTCTCCCAACTGGCCCTTCCTCCCTCGGAGGGCTTTGGAGGGAAGATTCTGCAGAAGCCCATGTGAGTGAGAACAAGTTTCTACTGTTACGAAGTCTACGAGACTGTAATTGTATGAGCTGTGCATGCGCACCTATGTTTTCCACGGCGTGGAACAGTGGTGAGGCTCTGTGGAGCCAGCGATGACTCTGGAGGCCATCCATGAAGGGTGGGGTCCTCCTCACGTTCCTCGTCTTCCCGGATGGTCTCCGGAGTCATCGCCAGCCACACAAAGCCTTGCCGCTGCTCCACGCCATGGAAAACATAGGCACGCACACACAGCTCGTACAATTACAGTCTCGGAGACTTCGTAATGGTGGGAACTTTTTCTCAATCACCTGGGCTTCTGCAGAAGCTTCCCTCCAAAGCTATCCAAGGGAGGAAGGGCCAAATGGGAGAGGGGCTTTTGTCCTGCTCCAGGCTGTAAGCTTCCCTCCGAAATCTTGGGATGTTTTGCGGAGCCCCCCAGGGAAAAACGCTGCTGTCGGGTACTTTTAGCCATATACTGTATTTTTGTCTTATGACTGCAGAATGCTGCAAAAAAACATAAATGCAGGCCAGTTCTTGAGTGTTTCAAATGTGATTGGAACACTCAACAAGGTGACCACAGTGTGTGTGTGTGTGTGTGTGTGTGTGAGAGAGAGAGAGAGAGAGAGAGAGGGAGGGAGGGAGGGAGGGAGGGAGGGAGGGAGGGACAGACAGACAGAGAGGCACACATAGAGAGAGACACAAACAGAGTGATTAAGTGAATGAGTGAGAGACAGACAGACAGACAGACACAGACACACATACACACAAAAAGTGACACAGAGAGAGGAAGGGATGGGAGAGAGACACACAGAGAGAGGAGAGATACAGAGACAGACAGAGAGAGTGAGTGAGAGACAGACAGACAGACACACACACACACACACAGAGTGACAGAGATCGGGGAGGGAGGAGAGAGAGACAGAGAGATACAGAGAGAGAGAGACAGACAGACAGACGGACACACAGAGAGAATGACAGAGAGAGCGACAGAGAGGGAGGGAGGGAGAGAGAGACAAAGAGCCACAAAGAGAGAAAGAGAGAGAGAGAGAGAGAGACAGACAGACAGACAGACAGACAGACACAGAGAGAGACAGAAAGAAAAATAGAGAAAGAGAAAGAAAAAAAGAAAGAAAGAAAAAGAAAATGGGAGAGAGAGATGAAAGAAAAAAGAAAGAAAGAAAGAAAGAAAGAAAGAAAGAAAGAAAGAAAGAAAGAAAGAAAGAAAGAAAGAAAGAAAGAGAACTTATGCCCACAACTGAGCCCAAAATTCTGGTTGCTAAGCAAGGGCATTATTAAGTGAGTTTCACCACATTTTCCAAGTTGGCCATGCCCACCTGGTCACATGACTGCCAAGCCTCTCCCACCTGGTCACATGACTGCCAAGCCACTCCCACAAAACAGGCCACACCTACAGAAGAGGTTCTAAAAAAAATTGAAACCCACCACTGCTGTAATGCCATCCAGTTCATGCTTATCTAGTTTATCAATTAGATTCAGAACATTGTGGATTTTTTGTCAAATCATTGAAGATTACATTGATTGTTTCTACTACTTCTAGCAGTAAAGAAGATTTATTAAGTTAAAAAAAATAGATTTATTTATTTATTTATTTATTCATTCATTCATTCATTCATTCATTCATTCATTCATTCATTCATTCATTCATTTATTTATTTATTTATTTATTTATTTATTTATTTATTTATAAAATTTATATGCCACCCAATCCCGAAGGACTCCGGGCGGCTTAAAAAATGAGGGGAAAAAAGACACATAAGAACCACATAATGAAAAAAAAATGCTTTAAAATAGCAACACCTCATACATTCATTCTAATTGGGGCTGGACCTCAACAGTGCGGTCAACAGCTGCAGGCCTGATGGAACAGCCAAGTTTTTACAGCTTTCCTGAGAGTGGGTATGGTCCGGATCTCTGGGGGTAGCTGATTCCAAAGAGTCGGAGCAGTCACAGAGAATGGTCTCCTCCGGGGGCCCGCCAGCCGACACTGTCTGGCTGACGGCATCTGAAGGAGGCCCAATCTGTGGGATCTTACTGGCCGCTGGGAGATATGTGGCAGTAGGCGGTCTCGAAGGTACGCTGGCCCTAACTCATGTAGGGCTTTAAAGGTAATAACCAACACCTTAAATTGCGTCCGGAGACCAATTGGTAGCCAGTGCAGCTCGTGGAGGACAGGTGTAACGTGGGTGTACCTCGGTGCACCCAATATCGCTCGTGCGGCTGCATTCTGGACTAACTGCAGTCTCCGAACACTTTTCAAGGGTAGCCCCATGTAGAGCGCGTTGCAATAATCCAGCCTTGAGGTGACAAGGGCATGAGTAACCACTTGAAGTGCCTCCCGATCCAAATAGGCCCGCAATTGGTGCACCAGACGAACCTGGGCAAAGGCCCCCTGGTCACAGCTGATAGATGATGTTCCAGTTTCAGCTGCGAATCCAGGAGGACCCCCAAATTGCGGACCCTCTCTGAGGCGGGTAAATTTTCACCCCCAGGGTTAAGGATAGACTGTCTAAGATGTCCTTCGGGGGCAGCATCCAAAGCCACTCAGTCTTATCGGGATTGAGCACAAGTTTGTTCACCCGCCTAAGGTTATTCTGCAATTCTATGGGAATCTTGAAAATCTATGTGAATCTTAGGAATTTATATGACTCTTGCAAATTGACTGAATCTTGACAAATTTATGTGGAATTCTACTACTGCATTGTAACAAAGAAGCACAGGTATACATTTAGTAATTTAAAACATCTTGATAGTGGCAGGTCCCATGCCTCCTCATTACATAGGAGATGTCAGGTGCAAGTCCAGACAGTGAGATCCAAACATGTTCAGTTCTTTAATTGGCCTAATAGACAAAATTTTGCCAAACCTCTTCCCCTCTCCCCTTTCAGAATTGCATTCAATCTGGACCTCCTTCTGGAAAGTTCTGTGTTGCCAAAACTGTCTCTCACTGTGACACATTCCATCAAAGTTGTGACTTTTTGTAAATAGCTTGTTAAAGAACAAGCTATTTACTTAATTAAAGGTGTGACTTTAGTATTATGCCTCTTATAGATTAAAATATTGATATAAGCCATAAAAACAAGACCTTCAATATGACAGATATTTTCAAACTCTTGCTGTTAAATAAAAAAACTCAAAGTATGTTGCATTATGTTCTATCTCTTCTTTACTTTCTAACCTAACTAGATAAATATTAATTTTCTTTTAGCACCCTGCTTATGATTTGAATGTGAAATTCTTTTTTAAAGTATTTTAGAATCACACTTTGATTAATAAAGTTGAAAAGGGAATATTTAAAAATCAATAGCATAATATGACATTAAAACACCCAGATGAGGAAAAAGTATATGAAAAAGTTAACATGTGGCATGCTAAGGAAAGTGTGACTTTTAATAAACTATTTGAAATTAATAGAAGTCCGTGAAATTTGTTGCAGGAGAAAGGAAAGTCTGTTATTTAAGTCTTAGTTTAGAAAATTGGAAGAAAAATAAGCAGAAAGAAAAAATGAACCTGGAGCTCTTTTTAAAATGAGCATTCCAAATTACACAGTGATTTGGTTTAAGGCCATTGATTACTTTGTTCTTAGTAATGTGTAATTGAACACTAGTATTCTGAGAGTTGTTTTTAAGTGAAGGAACAAATGCTTATAAAAGTGACTAAGCATGGAGAACTCTTCTTATAAAACAGCCATACATCTGGCGGAAGAAAACAAAGTTCTAAATCTTTTGTATACTACTATACTGTACTACCAAAAATATTTGTTGTTTGGTTATTTGTAACTTTTAATTGGGTGAAACAGGCCATTATACAGTACGGATTTTTGAATCAAGGTATCTAAAATGTGCTACTTACAGAACGTGTCCAAAATCTGGAATCCATCATTCCCGGAGACTGAAATTTGGCAGAGAATTGGAACTTTTCCAGTATTGCCATACCACTGCCTACCATATTCAGATGCAGTCACATGACTAGCACTTCAAACACTTCCTGCCAGTTTCCCACCAAAAAAGTCAATAGGAAGAACTTAAAAGTTCCAGATTGGCAGGTAAACAAATGGTTGCTGCCAATTGGGGGGAGGCAGCTCCTGGGAGACATTGTGTGTGTTGGAGACAGAGAACAAGGGGACAAGGGAGTGCACAATAGGGATCACACATGATGGGGAAGGTATGTGGGGATGCACAGGGATGCATGAGAGGTGTCATGTGGGTCAGGGAACGTGCACAAGGATATGAGGGGTTGCACAAGTGCAGGTCAGGAAGACATGCAGAAAGTACCAGAAGTGTGACATGAGCTGTGGAAAATATGTGGCGATACAAAGGAAGGTGTGAGAGAGACTAGATATATTGCAGAGGGGCACAGAGATGCAAAGTGGGTATGCAAGTCTTAGGTAAGGAAATATCTCTGAAACACTGACCCACAGGTCAAGGTTTGCCTAATATATATGGCAATAAAATGGGGCTGCAGAAGGAACTTCTTCCGGAGCACCTATGGAAGAATGTCATAATGTAGCTACAAGAAACCACCAGGCAACAGGACAAAATTTTAATCCTTGAATTTAAAAAAGAGTGGGTCAAATGAAAGTAGGTTAATGCAACTTCTCAGTTCTTGAGAGACCGCCTGCTGCCAATTACCTCCACCAGACCGATTAGATCCCACAGACTAGGCCTCCTCCGAATTCCATCCGCTGGCCAGTGTCGACTGGCGACTACCCGGAGGAGAGCCTTCTCTGTGGCTGCTCCGACCCTCTGGAACGAACTCCCTGTGGAGATTCGCACCCTCACCACCCTCCAGGCCTTCCGCAAAGCCCTTAAAACCTGGCTGTTCCGACAGGCCTGGGGCTAAAGAACCGTGCCCCTATCTCGAATGGTATGATTGTTGCGCTTTTAAATTATGTATTGTTTTGTGATGTTTGTCAAATTGTTTGTATCCCCCCTTCCCTTGTTTTGAGTTGTGAGCCGCCCTGAGTCCCCCTACATACAAATGAAACAGTTAAATAGTTAAACAGTTTATATATCTCCTGGAGAGTGATGGACATGTTAAGAATTATGAAGAAAACACCCATATTTTTAATGAGATGAGCATTTCTCAACACAGATTTCATGGTTCTCAGCTTCTCTTTCATTGGAGTCTGATGTAGTGTGCACTTCTCCTTTCTTTTTCACACTGAGCTCTGTTTTCAGTTTTCTAATTGGACCAAACAAAATGTATAGCTACAAAACACGCGCACACACACACACACACAAACACACACACACACACGACCCATAAGATGTCATTTCACTAATTTCCCCATGTGTGCTGGTTAAGTTAAAGTGTTTCTCTCTTGATAACACAAGGGATGTGGTGGCTCAGTAGCTAAGACGCTGAACTTGTCTATCAGAAAGATCAGCAGTTTAGCAGTTCGAATCCCTAGTGCCACATAACGGAGTAAACTCCTGTTACTTGTCCCAGCTTCTGCCAACCTAGCAGTTCGAAAGCATGTAAAAATGCAAGTACAAAAATAGGGACCACTTTTGGTGGGAAGGTAATAGTGTTTCGAGAACCTTCGACATTCAGTCATGACCACCACATGACCATCGGCCACATGACCACGAAGACATCTTCAGACAGCGCTGGCTCTTGAAATGGAGATGAACATCACCACCTAGAGTCGGGAATGACTAGGTGATATATGAGAGGGGAACCTTTACCTCTTGATAAACAAGAATATTGCAAAATAATGTAGCCTTGTGATGGAACAAAGAAGTAACCTTAGGGAAAGTGTGGAAAAACTAAGGTGTAGTATACTATAAATATTTCATGTAGAAGTGATTGATCCTGATCCTTTTGATTTTGGCTTGACTAAAAATAGTAACTTTCCTTTAATAAAAGAGTATAATTTTGGATTTAACTATTCTGTACCAGAACCAAGTTTGCTCTCAAGTTCCTTAGGAACTTCTCTAACCACAATGTATAGAAAAAAATGTTTCATTTTAAGATTTAAAAGTTGATCCTTATTACCATATTTCTGTTTTCATAACTGCAAAAAAAAACTGTTTTGCTTTCCCACTGTTTTACTCAAATCATTTTTAATCTAAAATTTCCAATTGCAACACTTATCCCAGCAAGAAATCCATTTCCTTAAAAAATAATGGAAAGGGGCATCTTCTATATCAACAGACCATATTGGTTCATTTGCAACAAATAAATTTAAATTCATTCAAGTGCAGCTTTTGGTTAATTACAGTAACCTCCACTTTATTTATAGCTTATTCTCATTATTTTTTTAAAAAAATAACAAGATAATAAATCTGTGCAATCTGACAATTACTTTCCGAGTGCTAGGATGTTATTCTTGACTAAATGAAAAATAGGAGAAATGAATCAGTAAGCACTCTCTTTTCATACAGTGCATCTCTTCTTCACTTTGCAGATTATACATCTCATATATTTATCACTTCCCTACATACCCTGTGCATGGAAAGTTTGCATGTCAGATTGCTATTGTTAGCGGAAAATGTTCCAGATGTAGATTGTCTCTGGTATTCTCCATTCTAAAGGGACATAAGCAGCATTTTCTTTGCAATCCCAAATATGATGATAACAGAACTGTATTACCTTGCTAGTTCTTGTTTCCCAAGTAGCATGTTGGACCCCAAGTAGCATGTTGGACCACATATACTATGAAATTTCCATATTTTGGGGGGACTAAGAATTTTGTTCTGGCTATGCTATAGAATGCGTGAGTCAACTTCCTGCTGTGCTTTTGTAAGAGGTGCCTGATTATCTGACTGTTCTCTGACCTGCTAGCTGTCCACCAGGTCCTGCTCTTTGTGAGTCATCTGAAGATATCCAAGAAGCTGAGTTTTGAGATTAGAACTGTTAAGCCCTCTTTCTCCAATTCAGAATGTGATTCATTGGATAGGCCCATAATAAGAAGTTAATTTTAGTAATAAGAGAGAGAGAGACAGAGAGACAGAGAGAGAGAGAGACAGAGAGACAGAGAGACAGAGAGAGAGAGAGAGAGACAGAGAGAGAGAGACAGAGAGAGAGAGACAGAGAGAGAGAGAGAGAGAGAGAGAGGGAGAGAGAGAGAGGGAGAGAGAGAGCTGAGAAGCACATAAAAACACTACAATTATACAGTCCAAGAACCAAAGATGACATATACGGTTATATTTTCTGCTCCACTTTATCCCCTCAAAGTGGGACAGTGGGTTACATTGAGAGACAGTGACAGTGGTCCAATATACCTACTGACACTGATGGGATTCTATATTTTTTACTACCAGTTCTCTGGTTGTGGCTTTGTGGGTATGGTAAGATACTGAAAAAATTCTCATTCCCTCCCCACTCTCAAAATTTCCACTACTGGTTCTCCAGATCCTATCAGAACTGGCTGAATACTACCCCTGCCTACTGAGCTTCAGTGGGTAAATGTGGATTTGAACCTAGTTCTTTCAGGTTATAACACAACTGACACACCATATTGGCTTTCCCATCAATTTCATTTGCCGAAAGTTCCTGTAAAGTATAAAGACCCTGGTTTTATGTATGTTCCATAGAGAGATCCAATACTTTATTTCCATTTGTACATGTGATTACATAAGCTATTTCATCAGCTAGTTTGCTAGTGGTTGTACAAACAATCATATCAATACATTTATACTAGTTATTCGTCTCTGCTTCCTCAGTCAGTTATGATATCAATGCTACTGTTGCTTCTGAATTAATACCGTTTTCCTCAAATTTTACCTCAGTACAAATGCATCATATACGTGGTTGCTGAATCATCATAAATTTTAAAGAGTTTAAATAGTGTATAAAATGAAACTATGAGGAATTGCTTTATAAACAGTATACTAAAAAGTAGTTTAACTACTATGAGTATATGGATGGTTGCGATAAAATCAATTCCTTTAATGATTCCAGTCACTCAGTCAAGCTGCAACTTTTAGTACCATGTGTATAAATGCCTAGCTTGTGGACAAACTTGTTAACAGGATAAATCCTTTGTTTTAATGAGATTTAATGATTTTCATGACAAATACCAGGCACATTGCTTTTTTTTTCTGTGAAAGATCCATGGCATCCATCAAAATAAACAATACACTGTTATTGATCAGGTTGAATATAAACAAATGAACACTGTGAAAATGTCAGCAGAGATATATTCGCCTACACAAAGTAGCAATTTGTTTCAGCAATGATCCTCTGTTTGTGGACATGCTTAGAAATCATTAAAGCTCAACCTATTTTGGTTTAGAGGGTTTTCTTCCCTGGGTTTATATATTATATGTTACAGCAGTAGTACATTGTGCAAATGTGTACTGTCACCTTCAATTCTGGGACTAATTTAGTGTGTAATAAAAGGGTTCAAACTGAATTAGAAGCACAAACCACATCAGTTCAAATCAAATCAGAGGCTTTTTTTACTTCAATTCAGGTTCAAATATAATGTGAACATCATACTTCCTAATCATTACCATGGAAGAATGAACCCAACTAATTTTAACTTTTAAGAAAATGAGATAGACTTTGTAGGAAGAAGAGACAATTAGGAGGTTGACTATGATGAACTTCAGAAATTTGAATTCTTATTCTGAATGGCATCTACTTCTTTCTTCCCAAAAGTTGCAGTTCAAGGTTAAAGGTAGTAAATATCACGCCTCATGGAACATTTTCTTTTCCAAAGACATTCTATAGTCATGTGGCCAGCATCATGTCATGGAGCTTTGCTTCCTTCCCATCAAAATAGTATCTATTAATCTACTCACATTTGCATGCTGCTTTCTTCCCATCAAAGTGGTACCTATTTATCTACTCACATTTGCATGCTTTCGAACTGCTAAATGGGCAGGAACTGGGGCGAGAATGGGAGCTCATCCCATTGCATCACACCTGGGTGTCAAACCTGGGTTGCCAGCTTTTCAGCTAACAAGTCCAGTGTCTTAACCACTGAGCCACCACACCACTCTAAATATCCAATACAAGGTATACAAAACAGTGTTTCTTATTTTTGTTGCTTTGACTGATTTATCGTGATTTTTCCTCAAAGGTATAAATAGAGTGCTTGGGATTAGATCAGGTTTTACCACAGCTTGTTAAATCAGTAAACTTTAGTGAATGGCATCATTGCTTCATTAGATAGAGAATGATTGTTAAAGATTGTGGCAACCCAATTTCAGATATGTACATAGATAACTCAGTAGATTTAAGATACACATTTTCTAATTACAGAACTAATCCAATGGTATTTCAACATTGATGGTGTTTAGTCAAATCAACATTTCATTGGATATGGGAGGTATGAATTTATTTCTAATAAATTCCAAAAGTAAGCTAAATATTTTGTGTACAGTGAATTTGATGAAGATTTGGTTCAGATATCTTCCCTGTTTGAAATACCTCTAATGGATATTGACCTAAGCATAAAATCTACATTTCATTATCCGGTGTGCTAAGAAATAGTGTAGTTCACAAGAGTTGATTTAATATGATTTAAATAGCATTTGTTCCCTTGCTAACTGTCATAAGTACATTTTATGTTAATTTTGTCGCTGTATATTTACAGAAGGCTCTTAATTGGACAATGCCTACTCTTGTCATTTCTGCTTAAAAAGAATAAAGTAAAGGATTTGAAAGTATATTGTTGGGGTGTCAAATGTTCCTTAATTTAAGTTATTAAGCTTTATCTAAGCACGGGGATATATGATAATGCACCGAATCCTCTTTTTATTTCTTTTACTTCCCCCCCTCTTTTAACAGCATTTAGTAAGGGGAATATTTTTAGTATCAGTGCAATATCCAGCTTATTTTAAATACTTTTCTTTCTCCTTCCTGTCTGCTTTAAATAGAAGACAAAAATGTAAAACTTTATTAATTTCTCAGTTTTTAATGAGTGATAACAATGCTGGAACAAAAAACAGCTCATTATATATACACATTTGGTAACAACATTGTCTCTGAGCATTTCTTCCATACCGCAACCTTCAGATAATCAAGAGAGAAGAGATATAAAAGTTCAGCAGAGGTCCACACACTTACCCAGTTTTACTTATTTAGCCAAACTTCTCTTGACCCTAAAATAACCCCACAACAAAATGATATAGGAAGGAAAAAATATTGTTTATTTGAATGATTTTAATATGGATACTTGGAATTGTTCTAATTCATTGAAATACTTTGTTGAAAAGGTTATGCTAAAGTTTCATCTCTGCAAGCCCATCGGATTTTAT
Organism: Thamnophis sirtalis; assembly: GCF_051295495.1. NCBI lineage: Eukaryota > Metazoa > Chordata > Lepidosauria > Squamata > Natricidae > Thamnophis > Thamnophis sirtalis. The sequence continues at coordinate 113,031,584 of NW_028261386.1, read as the reverse complement.
GCAAAACCTATATTATCTTATATATCTATATCTATCTATCTATCTATCTATCTATCTATCTATCTATCTATCTATCTATCTATCTCTCTATCTCTCTATCTCTCTATCTCTCTATCTCTCTATCTCTCTATCTCTCTATCTCTCTATCTCTCTATCTCTCTATCTCTCTATCTCTCTATCTCTCTATCTCTCTATCTCTCTATCTCTCTATCTCTCTATCTCTCTATCTCTCTATCTATCTCTCTATCTCTCTATCTCTCTATCTCTCTATCTCTCTATCTCTCTATCTCTCTATCAATCAATCTATCTATCTATCTCTCTCTCTCTCTCTCTATCAATCAATCAATCTATCTATCTATCTATCTATCTATCTATCTCTATCTATCTATCTATCTCTATCTCTATCTCTATCTCTATCTCTATATCTCTATCTCTATCTCTATCTCTATCTCTATCTCTATCATCTATCTCTATCTCTATCTCTATCTCTATCTCTATCTCTATCTCTATCTCTATCTCTATCTCTATCTCTATCTCTATATCTATATCTATATCATCTATATCTACATCTACATCTACATCTACATCTCTCTATCTCTATCTCTATCATCTATCTCTATCTCTATCTCTATCTCTATCTCTATCTCTATCTCTATCTCTATCTCTATCTCTATCTCTATCTCTATCTCTATCTCTATCTCTATCTCTATCTCTATCTCTATCTCTATCTCTATCTCTATCTCTATCTCTATCTCTATCTCTATCTCTATCTCTATATCTATCTATCTATCTATCTATCTATCTATCTATCTATCTATCTATCTATCTCTATCTATCTAGCTATCTATCTATCTATCTATCTATCTATCTATCTATCTATATCTATCTATCTATCTCTATCTATATCTATCTATATCTATCTATATCTATCTATATCTATCTATCTCTATCTCTATCTCTATCTCTATCTCTATCTCTATCTCTATCTCTATCTCTATCTCTATCTCTATCTCTATCTCTATCTCTATCTCTATCTCTATCTCTATCTATCTATCTATCTATCTATCTATCTATCTATCTATCTATCTATCTATATATATATATATATATATATATATATATATATAGTCTTGTGGGGTAGGTTGGACTGAGAGAAAATGATTGTCCCAAAGTCACCCAGCTGGCTTTTATGCCTAAGGCTGGACATGACAGACAGTCTCCTGCAGTGGTGGGTTCTGGATCCTGTTGCAACTGGTACGGTATAACGGGGCTGGGCGCTCACCACATGATTGCGCACAGAGCACACACATGCATACTTACCACCCACAATGCTCTGCGACACCTCCACAATGCTCCAGCTGCTCAGCAGAGTGTTGTGCAGGGGCCGTGCGCTCCATGTGCCTATGTGGAAGCCCCGAAAACTTCAAATACTGGTAAGGAGCATGGGCGGGTAGGTGGGGCCTCTGGAGCACTGTACCTGAGTGTACCAGTCGTAACCCACCACTTGTCTCCTGGCTTCTAGTTTGGTGTCCTTAACCTGGTTCCCAGATATGTGCTCAGCCTCCCTGAGCCTTTTATTTTTCCTAATCTAAGGACAAGACAGAAAAAGATTTTTCAAGTTTCAGAAATTCTGGAGTTTTGGAAAGTCCAATCTATTTGTGATGATAATATCATGTAGTTTAGAACCAGAAAAAACAAACTGCCAATCTCTCATGATATCTTTCCCTGCAAAAATTATGGATTTTGGTCTCTCACGAAGGCTGTTCTGAATCCCATCTCTCTGTCTTCTGGATCCCTCCCCCCCCCCCAATCAAATTCCATGAACACATTGGTGAAATTCATTTTTTTTTTACTACCGGTTCTGTGGCCGTGGCTTGGTGGGTGTGGAAAGGGAAGGATATTGCAAAAATCTCCATTCCCACCCCACTCTGGGGTCAGTCAGAGGTGGTATTTGCTGGTTCTCTGGACTATTCAAAATTTCCACTGCTGACTCCCCAGAATCTGTCAAAAGCTTAACCCCTGTCTGAATATCAATAGCACATTATCCAAGCTGGTGCCAAGTCATAGCATTAGCCAAGCTGAAATCAGGCTGATGCCAAGTAATAAACATGAAAGTGTAATTCTCCACGATAAAGGATAAGTGGGAGTAAAGAAAAGAAACAAAAATATTTAAAGCACATTTTAATAATTCATAAAGTAGCACCATTTAAGACACCACATCCTGAGCTGAACATCTGTCCCTTAGCTATGTTTAAAAAGATGCTCACTGCCCATGACAGCTAGCATATAGAGAACTGGACGAAGGTCAGCATTTAGATTAGGCTCAGAGTGGATCTGATCAGACAGTACTAAATAAATAGAGTTTCCCCCCCTTTATCTAAGTTCTATTATTGGCAGATTGAGGTGTGCAGCTCAGGTCTAAAAGGGTGAAACATATATGAACAGGATCACTGCATACATATCCTTTCCTCCTCTCCTCATATTATAGCTTGTACTATTTAATAGATGAGCCATGTTTAATTCTTAATTAAAGAACAAAGGCTGCTCTGTGTTTGGGGCAGTTTTCAGTGTTCCTGTAGGAGAGGCTTTAGTAAATATTTAAAATGCAAGTTCTGAAATATGGAGCATGTTTCTTTTCTGTGGTTTTTTCGGTTTCCAGAGCTGCCAAGATGTATATGAAAATTTTATAAAATATTAACATTAAAATACCTGCTGGCCTGAATTTTTCACAAATCCCAATTTCCCACATGGGACATTATTTAATGTATTTTTTAGTACATATCCCCAGGTTTGGTAATTCAGTAAGAATTTTTATCAGGGTTCCATGCCCACTAGATAGATCATCATGATTGTTGTTCTTTCCAGTGCTAAGGTAGTATAAGCTATCATTAGAATATTAAAATATGAACACTATCAACAGTAAATAAGAAAAAGGGTGCTTGTATACTTCTTGGATTTTTAGCATTCCCAAAGTAAGAACAGATGATAAAATCTACTTAAAATGTGTCTTGTACTTGCCTGACTGAACTGATTCCATAGTTTTTCTTTTGCCTACTAAGATCCCAACTAGATAATCTGATTGACAGTAAAAAAAAAATGTCTACACAGAAGCTTCATTGCCTTTAGGATCCCTTAAGGCTGACTTATATACTGTGTATACTTTTCATTTGCATCTTCAAATTGGGATAACTGAGGAACCATTGAAGGAAGGAAGAGAAGATTAATTTAGCCTCTTTCCTCATTATGTTTCAGGCAGCATATGATTATTTTTCAACTGTATTTGTATGACTAGGCCTCTGAAGTAGATACACATGCCAATGGTACAAATTAAAATACCCTTCATTAAATGAAACAGAATGACTGTGTTGATCACGTTGGTGTAGACAATTATAAATACACTTTGATAGACTTTGAAGAGTGTTAATTTTCCCCTTGTACTGAATCTTTCTGGATTTGTGTTGATTTCTCTTTCTAATCTATAGAAATATTTGCACAAAATATTTGCACAAAAGTGGGTGCACTTTTGATGGTTTACTATGGGTTCAAGAGCCAAGGTGGCGCAGTGGTTAAATGCAGCACTGCAGGCTACTGCTAGATCAGCAGGTCAGCGGTTCAAATCTCACCGGCTCAGGGTTGACTCAGCCTTCCATCCTTCCGAGGTGGGTAAAATGAGGACCCAGATTGTTGGGGGCAATATGCTGACTCTCTGTAAACCGCTTAGAGAGGCCTGAAAGGCCTATGAAGCGGTATATAAGTCTACTGCTATTGCTATTCAAGATGGGGGAAATGCATCTCTCCTGGTCTTCCTTGATCTCTCATCAGCCTTTGCTACCTCAACTGTGATATACCTCTGGACCATCTCACTGGATTAGGACTGGAGAGGACTATGTTAAATGGTATCCTTGCTTTGCAAATTTCATTCTTGTTTTACTGTTGTTTAATATCTACAACAAATCTGCTTTGGAGGTCATCCTTCAACATAGAAACAAGGCACATTAGTAATATAACCCTACCTCAGATCAACCAACCCTGCCTCAGATCAACCAAGTGATGCTCTCTTAGTTCTGTCCCAGTTTCTGGAGGATTTAGGAGTTTGGATAGGGAAAATTGGGTGATAACACAACCCTAGTAAGACTGAGTGGCTGTCAGTTTGGAGCACCCTAGAAATCCAATTTAGAGAATTGTCCATCCCTAGTTCTGGGTGGGGTTTTACTTCTTCACTTTCAGCCAGTATGCAAGTGGGAGTTTTCTTGATCTCACGATTCCTGCTTGAAGAATAGGTCATTGCCATGGCTGTGAGGCCTGTACATAACATCATTTGTATACCAATTGTGCCCATTTCTGGATTGGGAGATCACAAACACACATGTATTAATACGGTTGGATTTTTGCCTGGTGTTCTATAAAAGATAGTCCTTCAAGATCATTTGGAAGCTTCAGCTCGTCCAGAAGGGAGTGGCATGCATATAATTGGATATGTTTTAATATGCCTATGTAACATCATTACTTCAAAAGTTGCATTGATTCTGTGCCTAATTCAAAGTTCATTTCAATTCATCTGTAAAGTCTTGAATGACACAGGGCAAAGTTATTTGCAGGATTTCTTCTTTTCAGTTGTTTTTGCCTGTCCCATGAGATTGCATAAGTCAAGTGTCCTATGCAAAGATCTCTTCTTTGAAGCAATGGGATATTTGAATTTTATTTTACTGTACCTGCCTTCAGAATGTGCTTTCCTGCCACCAAGATGGCAGGAATAGCCAACACTGCAGAAGATAGGCTTAAGATACAGAAGGATCTTGACAAACTTGAACATTGGGCACTATCTAATAAAATGAAATTCAATGGTGAAAAGAGTAAGGTTCTACATTTAGGCAAGAAAAACAAAATGCACAGGTACAGTATAGGTGGTGCAGGTGCAATATAGGTGTTAAGCTAAGCTTCAGATGGCTTCAACCTCATTGGCCTACTAACAAGCCATGAAAACCTAGCTTTTCTATTCTGTGCTGGGCCAGGATAACACACCAGCCTATTCAGTGATGAAAGTGTATGCTTTATTGGCAACATATTATAGTGTTGTTTACTTATTTAAAACAGAACCCAGAGTACCCGAAGGCTCTGTTTTAGCCCCAGTACTCTTCAACATCTTCATCAATGATCTGGATGAGGAGATAAATGGGGAACTCATCAAATTTGCATATGACACCAAGATGGCAGGAATAGCCAACACTGCAGAAGATAGGCTTAAGATACAGAAGGATCTTGACAAACTTGAACATTGGGCACTATCTAATAAAATGAAATTCAATGGTGAAAAGAGTAAGGTTCTACATTTAGGCAAGAAAAACAAAATGCACAGGTACAGTATAGGTGGTGCAGGTGCAATATAGGTGTTAATTGCTCAATAGTAGTAATGTGGGAGGGATCTTGGAGTCCTAGTGGATAACCATTTAAATATGAGCTAGCAGTGTGCAGCAGCTGCCACAAAAGCCAACATAGTTCTAGGCTGCATAAACAGAGGGATTGAATCAAGATCACGTGAAGTGTTAATATCACTTTATAATGCCTTGGTAAGGCCACACTTGGAATACTGCATTCAGTTTTGCTTGCCACAATGTAAAAAAGATGTGGAGACTCTAGAAAGAGTGAAGAGAAGAGCAACAAAAATGATTTGGGGACTGGAGGCTGAAACATATGAGGAACGGTTACAGGAACTGGGTATGTCTAGTTTAATTAAAAGAAGGACTAGGGGAGACATGATAGCAGTGTTCCAATATCTCAGGGGCTGTCATAAAGAAGAGGGAGTCAAACTATTCCCCAAAGCTCCTGAAGCAATGGGTGGAAACTAATCAAGGAGAGAAGCAACTTAGAATTGAGGTGAAATTTCCTGACAGTTAGAACAATTAATCAGTGGAACAGCTTGCCTCCAGAAGTTGTGAATGGCCCCAAACTGGAAGTATTTAAGAAGATATTGGATAGCCATTTGTCTGAAATTGTATAGGGTTTCGTGCCTAGGCAGGGGGTTGGACTAGAAGACCTCCAAGGTCCCTTCCAACTCTGCTATTGTATTGTATTGTATTGTATTGTATTGTACTGTATTTCAGTTTGTCATAGTATTTATTCCCTTTTATATTATTGTTCTTATTGCTGTGTGCTACCCAGTGTCAACAACTGCTTTGTTAATTATATTTAAGTGTCACATCCCCTTACTTTGAATGCACAATTACCTAACATCATACTTTTGTCTATTATTTATTTAATTTGTTTATTTACTTTTTTACCCTTTTTATTTCTTTTTCACATGTTGCTTGTGTTGCTCTTTCAGTTGGGTAGTTTATAAGGTTACTGTCTTTTTTTTAAATCATAGCTATTTTCATTTTAGTACATTATGTACTATGCAATTCTCTAAAGGTATTAAATGGTAGCAGGATAACAAATAAGCGAGACCCCAAATAAATGAATGAAATATATCTAATAAATCAATTTTTCTATCCCCCTACCACTCGCTATATTAATCGAGGTCAAGCTCAAGATAACAATAGTAGGAATATAAAAACAATTTTGCAAAACAATTTAGAAGCCTTAACTTGCTTTGAAATACTTGGAAGGGGACAGAAGCTTGTTTGAAGCTGAAAAAAATCAAATTCTGTAGCTTTCTGTAGCTTTAATTTGTTTCATTATTATTATAGAACTTTTAAAACTATAGAAGCATTAAAACCTATGGGTGTTTTGGAAGCATACATGAACCCATACAGACACTGGGACATATAATCAACATGATTTGGGTTTAATGTCAGCTGAGCATATTAATCTGTAAAGCAAATGGTTATTAATAACCGTGAAGTGTGCATATGGCAGTTTTACTAAAAAATGCTAGAATCGATAGTACATATGATAGAATTGATTGTACATTGTGCTGTACAAATATTAAATCCGATAACTCAAGTCCAATTCATTACTTATATGTTTGGGAGCTGTTCGCTGATTAATGTAATGCATTAATAATGTTGCTCAGTGGAAACCAACGTTCTTCTGACTGAATGCAATCATTCTTTTCTCTTGCCATATCATAGAAGGAAGAGACAGATGATATTCGGTAAATAAAAGTATTGTTAGTGATCGGAGATTCTCTCAAACAAAAATCTTATACTGCTATTACCACAGAGTCCTCATTTTCCTGTTCTAACTTAACATCAGGAAAACTGTGAGTAGGCCCAAAACTGCTGTTTTCATACGAAATCTGGCAGATGGCTTTGTCCTAAGTCAGAACCAACCTTTGAGTTCAGCCTGATTTAAGGATCACACTGGGCATTAAAAGGCAATGGGAGGCTTTTTGTTGCAATCTTGCCATTTGCATTCGCATCCTTAATTGTTCTGAAACTTAAAAGGCCTTTTTCATTCAAATGACCTTGAAAAGCCAGACTCATTGGGGCTGTCAGAGAAACGCATGCAAAATATCTCCATCATTATAAGATATGATTTATAAGGGGATTGATTGATGGATCAAATTTGTCATTGATGCTAGAAATGTCTGTAGAATCAAGACTTAGAATTTAGGCTTAGAATAATTTTGTTGTCACTTTAAATGTACATTAATCAGCATACATTAAAATTTCTTTGCATACAGCTCTCAAAGGGTCATAACCTTCAATATACACTACATAAACATGACAAAATATAAATAGGTAAATAAATAAATAAATAAATAAATAAATAAATAAATAAGTAAGTAAGTAAGTAAGTAAGTAAGTAAGTAAGTAAGTAAATAAATAAATAAATAAATACATAAATACAAAATTATGCATATATCCACATATATTATTTGGCACAGAGAAACAACAGTCTAGTTCAGATGTATTGTATACATGTACATTCCCAAGTATTAAAATGATTATATTCCAATCCTAAGTGTATAGGTAGTCCTTAATATACAGATATTCTTTTAGCAACTGAAGTTACAACAGTACTGAAAAAAATTGAGTTACATTTGGTTCTTGCATTTACTACTCATGCAGCATCCCCTTAGCCATGTGATCAAAATGCAAGTGCTTGCAACTGGCATATATTTATGATGGTTGCATTATCCCAGGGTCATGTGATTTTCATTTGCTACCTTCTTAGCAAAGTCCTTCGGGGATGATGGATTTGCTTAATGACCACATGATTTACTTAATAACAAAAAGATTGTAAAATTGGGCACAATTTACTCAACAACCAACTTGCTTAGCAATGGAAATTCAATTGTAGTCATAAGTTAAAGACCACCTATATCCAACTGCTTTGGTTTTAATTTCCGTTTTATTTAAAAGCAAGAAAAATCATTGCAATTCAATGCAATTTCTCTATGCATAGCTACTCGACATTAAGATAATAGCCGAGTCATTAGAATGAACCAGGTTCAATACAAATTGGAATGGGCCCTTTCTGCCAGATGCATTTTATTTTGGATCATGCATGGGCTCTGTATGAAGGTTGATTATGTGTCATCAAGTTGGAATTAACTCTTAGCAATCACATAGATAGACTTCTTCAGGATGATCGCTATTCAATCTAACTTTTCAGATCTTCCAGCAGTGCACCCGTCACCAGTTCAATCAGTTTTTTTTTTAAGTAAAGAAATAGTATATAAAAAGAGTCAACAGATGGTGGCACTACCGAGTTAATCCTGATCTCATCACTTGGTTGGAAGACCATCAAGAATACCAAGTTAGGGGTAGGATTTAAAAACAAAAACCAGAAGAAAACAATGACAGGCCAGTTCTATATTGTTATCAGTAAAACTACTAGGAGACAAGTTTGACTCTAGGGGGATAAATTTGAATTTTCATTTTTTTTGGTAAATAAAGTTGTGATATTATTCCATTTAGAAAGATAATTGATGTGCCATTGAGACACAAGTGGGTGTTGGAGGAAGCAGGATTTGGTTGATTTATCTAGACAGGGAATTTACCAATATTATTTTGTACCGCTGCATGAAGCAATGAGCCAATAAAGTATATGCTGGCAGGTCTGCAATCCTCCACAGTATTGTAACTGCTCATCCATAATTTCTAATGATTTCTATTGGGTTTTACACAAGGGATCATAAATCTGTTTAAAAATGAATTTCAGAACTTCAAGGGCATTTTGATCTAAAGAAATTGTAGATTCACATTCATTATGCATAGCTGACCCTTTCCCCTCTTTGTTCTCAATGCAATGGGACATAAAGGCTGGAACTTAACATATTTTTTTCCTGTATCAAAATGAGTAAAACTGTCATTCTTCGCATTAATGAGAGATTCAGCTATTGATTGCTCTTTGCCCTATTGTCATTGACTGGTTTCTCCCCCCAAGCCCCATCATTTAGCCTAACATCTGCAAATAATTTATTGACCAAAGAACAAAAAGTCAATCGATTTTATTTTCCATAGACAGCATGGACATTTAATTTATCTCCTATCCATTGGCTCCTTAAGAAGAGCCTTGGGAGACAATCATGTGGCTACTTCCATGTGGATATTTTTTTTGACTTCCGAGGTTAATAATGCACTGACATGGCATGCTTGAAAGGTATAGCATTTTATCTGCTGTGTACTTATGTAGTACAGATACTATTCATTGGAATTAAATGTCAGACAATTATCATGTGTTTTTCCAATACTTTTATATATCACTGCTTCTTCTGTTCTCTTTTAATATGATCACTGTTATTATTATTTTATCCTTCTTTCTGTTTTATTGGGAAGAAATAAAGATACCAGGTGTTAAACTGGATTCAGGCTATGAATGGCACCTCAGCTTAAAGAACTGTCCCATCAGTATGAGACATAGAACTATTAAAATTCACAAGCTCCAAAGTAACCTATCAGTATTGAACACAAGGCAACAGTCTAAGTAGGTACATGACTCATACAATCACTGTCTTTCCACCAGGGTACAATATAAGAATTTTCAAATTGACAGTGCCATGACCTTCTAAAGTAATTTTGGGGATATCTCTCTGAATAAAGCAAACAATTTCTTTGGGGTTAGGAACAGCATGAAATACATATCCTAGTTACTTTTAATAATTAAATAGAAATCAAAGAAAGCAACAATAATTTCAATGACCTTGAAATTTTATTAACAACAATTACTTTTTCATGGGAAGTCAACAGCACATCAATCATCTTTTGAGTTATTTATTAGTAGGCTTCTATTTTTCAGCTAGCAACTCTCATTACTGTTTGGGATTGATGTTGGCTCTTAATAGCATCAGCTGTAGGAAATGATCCTTTGCTGTCAGTTTATCCAGGCGGACCAGGAACAATCCGTTGAGTCCACAGCCAAGCTGGCCTGTAAGTCATGGGAGCACAGGGAAGTATGTGACAAGCTCCAAATGCCAAACTATGGGTGCATCTGCAAGTGAGGTAAGACTTTCAACAGATAAATAAAGTCCTCCAAAACCTTAACAGGAATCACTTCAATTTAATATTTAATAAGCTTACGTTTTTGGAATATGATTCTGGGAAAAAATGGCTTTTCTTATGCCCTCACAAGGTCAAAGCAAGAGGTTTTTTTTAAAGGAACAGATAGGGCTTGTCATCCTCCTGCCCTTGTTAATCTGAGACAGCCAAAGGAAAAAGGGGAAGGTCATGAGGCTTGCATATGTTAAGCAGAAACACTATCAAAACTTGTTGCATTCTTCTTCTTCTTCTTCTTCTTCTTCTTCTTCTTCTTCTTCTTCTTCTTCTTCTTCTTCTTCTTCTTCCTTCTTCTTCTTCTTCTTCTTCTTCTTCTTCTTCTTCTTCTTCTTCTTCTTCTTCTTCTTCTTCTTCTTCTTCTCTCCCTGTTCTCCATCTCCATGTCCTTCTTTTTCTCCTCGTCCTCCTCCTCCTTTTTCTCCCTCCCTCTCCCTCCCTCTATCTCCACTCGCTTTGTATGCACAACCCTGTCCAACTTTGTGGCCTCCTGGGCCACTGAAACCAACTATTTAAGAATTCATGCTGAAACATATTGCATTTCTATGTAAATGAAATATAGATTTTCATCCCTAGATGTGTAGAAGATACAGTATTTGCAAGCTGTAAATAAGCCTCAGCTCTGTTCTTCTTTCTTGGGAAGTGGTCAAGTTAACCTAAGATTATAAATACAATGCCTTTATTTTACCGAAAGTCTCCTTTAAAAAAAAAACTTATAAAACCCTTGCTAGGTAGCCCTCTTTGTTACAAAAAGTCCATCACTGGAATCAGTAGTTTCTTATTCATTTTAAGCCCTATTTGTTATGCTGGGTGGTTTTACATTTAGATATACTCCCACTTCATCAGTTTTTATTGTCAGCTTTCAAAGTAGAGTTTCTTTTTATGATATATATGCTTAAGGTTTACTCAGCCTTCCAGCCTTCCAAGGTCAGTAAAATGAGGACCCAGATTGTTGGACGCGATATGCCGACTCTGTAAACTGCTTAGAGAGGGCTATAAAATACTGGTAAGTGGTATATAAGTCTAAGTGCTATTGCGGATGCTATTAAATTTTCTGTACAAATTTCCTTTGATGGAAAGAATGACTCTGCACATCAAAAGTATAAATATCAAGTCATATATTCAGACCTTAGAATATCACAAAACTTTACACCTTAAGCCAAAAAAAGTTAATTGATTCCATTAATAATAATGATAACATCCACAGGTAGATAAAAATGCCAAATCCAGTATAAACATCTAGCTGACTGTGCAGAAAACCATAATAAGTACAAAAATAATAGGCATTTTGGGTAAAATTCCAAAATATCGTGATCATCATTTGAACATCTTGCCATTGACAGAATCACATCCAGTCAATTGCAAAAGGTAGCTTTACCTCAAACAGCTTATGTGCTACAATGGTACCTTTAACATAATCAAACAACAACAAACGCCTAACCCAGGTACTTGTGAAGGTTGGTGGATAAAAATGCCAAATCTAATCTAAACTTCTGGTTAATTCTGCAACCAACAATAAAAACCTGGGTAAAGTTTCAATAACTAGAGTCTATTGGAGTATAACAAATTTAAAGAAATAAGTAATCCCTGATTATGGTATTATTCAGATATGCAAATGCACTTAGAAATTAAAGTGACAAAACTAGAGAAAATAAATGAATACAGACATGAAGAGGAAGGAAAAAAATTGGACTCTGTTTTTAGTTTTTACTATGCAAAAACTTATGATTCAGTGAAACTTCCAACAGGAGCATTTAGATACTCTTCTACATGTGTAAAAGTTTGCTAGAATGACCATTCTGAATTCAGTTTTTTGTGTTATATCATCACGTTACAAAAAAGATGTTGAGATTCTAGAAAGAGTGCAAAGAAAAGCAACAAAGATTATTAGAATATGTGGACATATGAAGAACCATTGCAGGAATTGGGTATGTCTAGTTTAATGACAAGAAGGACTAGGAGTGACATGATAACAATGTTCAATAGAGGCTGCCACCAAGAACAGGGGATCAACATATTCTCCAAAACATCTGAAGACAGGATAAGAAGCAATAGATGGAAACTAATCAAAGAGAGAAGCAACTTAGAACTAGGAAATTTCCTGACAGAACAATTGATCACTGGAATGATTAATCAACACCTCCAAAAGATGTGGATGCTGCAACACTGGTGGTTTTTAGGAAGATATTAGACAACCATTTGTCTGAAATGGTATAGGGTTTCCGGCCTGAGCAGGGGGTTGGACTAGAAGACTTCCAAGATCCGTTCCAATTCTATTATTCTGTTTGTTATTCTGTTATTTTGGGGCTATAACATACATACATTAATTTATTTATTTCAAAATAAATCCCTGATAAATTTAGAGGGCCTTACGCACTTCCTTCTGTCCATAAATGCATTACTTCTTGGAATAATGGATAATGATAATGATAAGAACAGTAGGAAATTCATTATAAAATCTTCTTTCTTTCCAGTAAAAACCTTCCCAAGTCTACTGAATTGCATAGGCTTTCAATCCAATACTTGAATGTATTGACATATTAATTGTAATTGTCATTAATGAAATTCATAGTTTGCACAGCAATCTTATCCATGTTTAGTGAGATATTCCACTAATTCATAGGAAATATTTCCCTAGCACCATGCTGAAAAGACATGTGATCCCTTGGGGTTAATGTAGGAAAGGAGCTACAGACAATTTGATTCCAATCTTACTGGATCTGTTCAAGAGACACCTCCTCTCTATTAAACTACACTGCTCTATAGTAGCTAGAATTTTGCTTCAGTTGAAAGCATAACACTTAACAGAAATTAGCAAAGGAAGTTAAAGGATTATATAAAGCATTTTATTTCTTAATTGGAGAATGTCTTCTTGGCCCAGAATAACTTATCTACTTCCTTGGAATTTCTGCTTTAGTACAAAATTAAAATTTAGAACCATGAGTTGAGGGTATTATCCTAACACATTAATTGATTTATCAAGTGCCATCAAGTCAGTGTTCAGTCTTGGACCACATAGATAGATTTTCTCCATGATGACTATTCCCTAATCTAGTCTTTCAAAAGTGTATCCCTTGCCATCTGCCTTGTTGCTGGACATCCTCTTCTCTTTCCTTCTACATTTCCCACCATTAAAACCTTGTCAAGAAAGCTACATTTTTGCATAATGTGTATGAAGTAGAATAATTTGAGTCTGGGCATTTGTGTCTCTAGTGAGAAAATGGGAAGATGAAATTTAATCACCTTTGTTGTTTAAATGAGATGCATAGCTGTCAAAGGTTAACCAGCAGGAATTCATACTTTCAAACATGACACACCTGAGTTTCTGCTCTGTCTGCCACCATGAAGTTCTTTTTAGAGTTTTATCATTCAGGCACCATTGTGCCAATTTCTGTGATGGAACCAAGATTTTAACTTAACAAAACCCTAATCCGAAGCATATTCTACTTAACAGAATTAAAACAGTTTATTTAGAAGAAAATATACAGTAATTAAAATCAAGCAAGTAACACAAGAAATCCTGCCTCTACTGAAAAAGATGGTGAAATTGCTTTCCTTAAAACAGACTGTATACGTTAAGCCTTAGTGTTATACAACTTTTGCAGTTAAGTAAGCATCAATATAATAATAACTATGAAAAATAACTGCTTTAAAATTGCTGGTAATTTTTTTCCTTGAAAAAGTTAAAATACTTAGTGAGTTTTAGTAAAACAATATTTTTTCATTGCACTATTTGTTTTGTTTCTATTAATGTTACAGGAGATAATGTGACTATGTGAAAGCAATTGTAACTCAAAATGCAGTGTTTGGATTACCATATTTAAATTATATCATCATCATCAACAACATCATCATTATTATCATTATCATCATCAATCTTCCAAGTGTTATTCCTGAAGGAGCAGGGTCTGCTTTTCTGATCAACAAATATCATCTTGCACAATCAAACGCAGCATACATATTTTATCAATGCCCTTTTGCTGCCATACCGTGCCACAGTGTGTGTGTGTGTGTGTGTGTGTGTGTTTGTAATACATGAATAGAATAGAATAGAATAGAATAGAATAGAATAGAATAGAATAGAATAGAAGCTCGAAGGGACTTTGGACGTCTTCTAGTTTAACCTCCTGCTCAGGCAAGAAACCCTACACCACTTGAGACAAATGGTTGTCCAATTCATCTTTTAAAAAATCCAGTGTTGGAGAATTCACAACTTCTGGAGTCAAGTTGTTCCACTGATTAATTATTCTGTCAGGTAATTTCTTCTTAGTTCTAGATTGCTTCTCTCCTTGATTTAGTTTCTACTCATTGCTTCTTGTCCTACTCTCAGGTGCTTTGGAAAATAGTTTGACTCCCTCTTCTTTGTGGCAATCCCTGAGATATTGGAACACTGCTATCATGTCACCCCCTAGTCCTTCTTTTCATTAAATTAGACACATATACCTGTTTAAATATATCAAAATAAAATATCAAGAGTCATTCATAAAATCAAGTTACAAAAAATATAAAAATCCAAGTCACAAAATAAATGGAAAACAAATATAAAAACCTGTGAGAGTTTTCACTATTTGTTAATGGTATTATCATGTTCTGCTATTCTTATGGTGGTATAGAATCATAAAATGTGTAATCTGCTGCATGAAATTTTCCTGTCCTCCCAGGTTTTTGAGC
This sequence comes from Thamnophis sirtalis, assembly GCF_051295495.1. Lineage (NCBI taxonomy): Eukaryota > Metazoa > Chordata > Lepidosauria > Squamata > Natricidae > Thamnophis > Thamnophis sirtalis. The sequence continues at coordinate 113,016,474 of NW_028261386.1, read as the reverse complement.
CTAAGCAAAAAAAAAAAAAAAAGAATAGGACATGTTTCATGATTGTGACACTTTCCACTTTTCTAGGGAACAATGTTTCATAATGTAATTGAGAGCAAAATGTCCCCTTGGGATGAAAGCAAAGACCATGCTGCATAATGTACTGGTTATGAATGGCTTCATCATTTGTTGAAGGCCTGATGCTACTGGAGGTACACCAGCTTGTGAATCGGTTTCAATGTTCTTTCAGGGAAAAAAATCTAGTATGGTGCCAAGAGATACAGAAGTTTTCAACCAGGTTCCACCATCTATTCAACTTCATCAGTTTTCACCCAAATGAACTCAACACAACTGTGAATGGCTCATGGCAGCAAGATAAGCTGAGGGCAGGGTCATAAGATCTCATTTTTATTTGCTTGTTCAGTTGCTTATTTAGCTGTAGGCAAAGCAGCCAAAAAACAAATGGCCAGAACAAAATCTGGAATGCAATGAGGGAAAGGATGCCCTCATTATCTGCTAAAGGTTTCATGAATGACAGCAATAAGCATAATTTGCTACCTTCATTGAATAGTTTGGGACAGGAATACACTATTTTCTTCAAATCACATTAAGTTTTGTTTGGCAGGTCAGAGACTTCACTCCCTAAAATAACTTGTAGAGCCGAGGTGGCGCAGTGGTTAAATGCAGCACTGCAGGCTATTTCAGCTGACTGCAGTTCTGCAGTTCGGCTGTTCAAATCTCACCGGCTCAGGGTTGACTCAGCCTTCCATCCTTCCGAGGTGGGTAAAATGAGGACCCGGATTGTTGTTGGGGGCAATATGCTGACTCTGTAAACCGCTTAGAGAGGGCTGAAAGCCCTATGAAGCGGTATATAAGTCTAACTGCTATTGCTATTGCTATTGTATCCCTACCAAAAAAAGTGGGTAAGTCTAGGACAAAAACACATTTGACTTCAGGTTTAATTAAACTGAATGTAAATTGAAAGGAATTGAAGGTGGCCAATTAATAAAATTACTCCCAGGAATGAGACATTTGGGGGGGAAAAATTGGCTGCAATTTTTTGAGAAGCTCTAAGGGTCAGTTGCAGGCTTAGAGACTCGGTTGTGTACTTCTGGGTTGGTAAAAGGAAAAAAATGAATGAAGAATTCAAAATATATCAAAATATAATGAAAATTGAAAAACATAGCAGGAAGCTGGGGACTAGAGCTTAGGAAAGTCTTCCAGGGAGATATTAATATAATTGGCTTCTTAGCTTTCATTGTCATTTTTACTCTTGAAAATCTTTCCTGATGGTTTGCAAAATCTGCTGAGATGCCTGTTCATCCCGAACATATCTCTTGCTCATTTCTATAGAGCTTTCAGGGAATAGGTTTCCAGTGGTTAAAACATTATAATGAACACCATAGAATAATAAGCCCTTGAGGCAGAATATTTAAACTGAGAAGTGCCTGTTTCAATGATGTAATTTGAGGCTGGAGAAAAACCACCTGCCACCTGCATGTTTTAGACTACCCCCTCCCCTTCTTTCATAATTAATTCTGGGCAAAAGAAGAATACTGAAATACAGTGGGCACCAAAATGGGGAAAAAAGTAAGGAAATCTATATTAAGAGCATGTAAATCATCCCTGACTATTCACAATTGTTCAACTATAGCTCATCCCCCTCCCTTCAAAACATCCTTATTTTCTAAATTTGCCTGAATAATGTCGAGCACGTATTTCAATAAGGGTTGTTCTGAATCCGTGCTGGTGCATTTGCTCCCATTTATTTAAATAGTATGTTTGTTGGAGGTGGTGGAGAAAGAGAGGCTGTCACCTTTTTTGAGGGGGGGGGGAGAGTATATATTATGGGAATGCTCAATTAGCTCCTGGAATGCAAAACCGTGCTTTTGTCTGACCAGCTGCTAAAGCGTCCTGTCACTGAGCTAATGCACGGAAGGGCACATGACAATGGAATACTTGTTCATCTGTTACTGATGAGGTTCTTTCACCAGCCAGCTGCTGGACACAGAGCTAACAGCTTGCTAAAGCACAGATCACAGACAATCCATGGGGCAAGATCACTACTGATAAATATCAGCCCAACTCCTTTTAGTTCATCACAATACCACTTATTTAAGTCAATGTCTCCTTTCCCCTTCAAAAATTTGGACAGCATCCAACCTTCTTGGTGCTAGCATCTTCTCTGTATCCCCACTGGGTCTTCCTCCTCATACTCTGATTCTGACATCTGAAGTTCAAGAGGAGCAATAACAAAATATTTGATTATACTTTTAGCCCCTGTACAATATAACGGCCATTCTCTTTTCCCAGTCCCTTCTTCTGGGATTACTACTTTAAATTCACACTATGGATAGAGGGTAGAAAAATATGATCATTATTAAAGCTAAAGGTTGTAAAGGATAATAATTCAATAAAGCCATCATGGCAAACCTATGACACATGTGCCACAGGTGACACTTAGGAGCCATCATCCTAGTTCACTTCCAACGTGCATGTGTGTGTATCTCCCACCAGCCAGCTGGTTGTCGGATCCCTGGCGTGCATGCGTGGGGGGAGGAACACATGTGGGGGGGGTGAGTGCATGCACAGGGAGGTGGGGCACATGTGTGTGGGAGGAGCGCCACACTCATTGCAATTTGGGGGTTCAGGTACGCTTTGTGCAGTCACTCTGGAAAAGGTTAGCCATCACTGCAATAAAGACTTATATAAAAGTCCCATTTTTGGAGGGTACCTTAGTAGATACCACCAGGTGATCACAAATACATCTGAAGAATGATCTGGGTATACCTGAGATATATTTTAAAAAGTTATATTCATGTCTGGGAAGCTTGAATGATAAACAGGTCATTGCTTATTTTCTAGTATCCTCCAAACTTAGAGTGCTGTGGAAAATGAAGCTGTCAAACAGGGTAATGTCTACTTTGATATACATCTCATTGAATCCCATGGGGTTTACATAAAGGGAAATGCTTAGAAGACTGAGACTTTAATTTACATATATTAATTCAGGAATCGAGTACTGGGGTTTTCTAGATGCTGCTGAATTACAGCTCCCAACAGCTTTACAATATGGACAACAGTAGGAGATTCTGCAAATTGTAGCTGAACAGCATCTAAAGATCCTGCAGCTTCCTCACTTTACTTAACTTCTAACCCTCACCCTTTCTTTCCATCACTTGGACACATCTTTTTTCATACATTTTTCCTCTAATTTATGATCATAACTATCTTTGCAAAACATTTCCACATTATTATGCATACTCAAACTGCACAGTATTTCAGATTCAAATGCAAACAGGTGTTTTTGAATACTTAGGTTCTCAGAACTTGCACTCTCTTGGGACTGTCTCTTTGCTGGGATTGTTCTAGAGCTTCAGAGAGCAGCCAAAAAAAGATGCAACTGCTTCAACGAATCACAGACAGAAATTACATTAGCATTCTCACATACTCCTAAACTCCCCTACCCACCCACCCACCCACCCTGTATCCTTATTTTTATGTCTCATTTCTGCTAAAGTTTGTAGCCAGACAGGCTTGTTCCCTTCCAGACAATTCACCCGAAAAACAAAAGAAAAAAGAAATGCCACTAAAATCATCTCCTGTTGTTTTGGATTGGAGGAACAACTTATTCTAATTTTATTTATTTATTCTTCACATTTCTGAACCACCCATCTCCTGCAAAGAGAAACTGTGGGTGGTGTACAATGTAACATAACATATACTTTTTAAAATGGTGTATAAAAATTAAAATGTTAGAGTTAATTTTTAATTATCATTTTTAAATAAAAAATTTAAGGAGGCAAGAATTAAACTCTGTTGAAAATTAGTTGACAAAGGTAAAGGAAGGGATCTCATGGCACCAACTAACTCCATAATTGCGTGCTCCTTTACCTTTGTACGTGGCTGCACATCCACATTTTAACCCCTTTTCAGAAGGCCAGGAAAGCCTCATTTCTGGAGAAAGAATAGGGTGGGACAACAGTAGAGAAGGCTCTCTTACTAGATTCCAGCAATTGGAGATCTTTAACTAATATACCTTCCTTGACTGACCAGGTGGGATGGGTCAATGTAATGGGATCAAGTCAGTTCCATAGCACATGGGGAAAACCTTATAATTCCTGCAACCATATATACAGTATTGTTATACAGAGTTAACCCTGAGTTTAAACTTTCCAAAAGGAGAATAACTTGGCCTTCCCCTTCCAATTAATGTAAGGATCTGTTCTGACCTAGGCTTCCCCAAAAAGCACAAGGCAGACTCCTGGTCCCAACAAAACCCCTTTTATTAAACAAATGTGAATTTCTCTCATTCACATTCAGCAAGGCCTCGCAAACAGCCTTTCAGAGGAATATTTATGACTACAGACCGTATATATCTTGGAAAGCTGCCATGTAAATATTTTCTCAAATGAGGTGCTATGCAAGGAAAGACTGGGCAGAGAGTCTCCCTTTTTTGCTCCTCTTTTATTTCCTATGGGAGGGGCCAATCCGTGACCCAACAAAAGTGTGCACGACAAAAGCGCACCAACGAAACCGTGTCGCTAAAACTGCAACATCATCAATGCGCCGACAACAGCGCGGAGACAGAAGGGTGCTTTACAACAGCGCGTCGACAGAAAGCCGATTTAACTTAAGGTAAGGGTTAGGTTTAGGGTTAGGTTTAGGGTTAGGTTTAGGGTTAGGTATAGCGTTATGTTTAGGGATAGCATTACGTTTAGGGTTAGGGTTAGGGTTAGTGTTACGTTTAGGGTTAGGTTTAGGTTTAGGGTTTAGTTTTACAGCACGCTTCTGTTGCCGCGCTGTTGTCTGCGCGATTCAGCGCTCATTCGTCAGAGCGCTTTAGAACACGCGGTTTTGTCACCGTGGTTTAGTCAGGCGCCGAGGTGGCGCAGTGGTTAGGGTGCAGTACTGCAGGCCACTTCAGCTGACTGTTATCTGCAGTTCGGCGGTTCAAATCTCACTGGCTCAGGGTCGACTCAGCCTTCCATCCTTCCGAGGTGGGTGAAATGAGGACCCAGACTGTGGGGGCGATATGCTGACTTTGTAAACCGCTTAGAGAGGGCTGAAAGTCCTATGAAGCGGTATATAAGTCTTAGAAAGAAAGAAAGGCGCGGTTTTGTCATTCGCCCCTTTGTCGGTGAACCGGGCCAATCACCTTCCATCTGTGACTTTACTCCAAAGTCTACCCTGATTTCTGAGTTGCTATTTTCTTCTGGCAGCTCTGTGCATGTGCACACTGGGAACAGGTTCTAGCTGTTCCTCTGCCTCACTGCTGCCTAGCTCCATAGTCACCTGATCACTGCCAGATGACCTCGGCCCTGTCACTGCCTCCGATGCAGAGCCCTCGTCCAAGTCTTCCCCAGTCTCAAGGACTGGCCCATGTTCCTCCCCAACCTCTTCACTGTCCAACTCTGCTGCCAGTTCTGCTGGATGCTGGTGGGCCACAACAGGATCTTCTTTTATAAAGTTGTGTCACTTTTGCATAATTGTGCAAGTACTACTTACTTTAATGTAACAATTCCATGGTTTGCTTTTCAAGATTGTACTTAATAGACTTGATTATTTGTTCCTTCATGCCTGGAGATCTGGTGACAAAAGGGAAGTCTGAGAATGTGGCATAACTACACTGTTTAGAGGATAGTCTTTTAAAGAGTTATTAACTTTTACCCAGGCTATCTTTTTATGTTACACATTCATGGCTTCTTTTTCTGGTAAGTTGAGATTTCAAGTGGTATTACATTTCTCCACCATCTTCATTTTCATCATCACATCCATTATGCTCTTCCTTGTGATGTAAGTAACATTATGAAATGTAGGGCTATATAATAGGTCTTCAACAAATCTAGCGATTTGTTGAAGACCTATTATATAGCCCTACATTTTAACCCCAACCTGGAATTCAGATCATCACATCTTAAGATATCACAGAGCTAGGAAAATACAACAAGGTCTTTAAAAGAATAATGAACTGCAGCAGCTCTCCTATGAGAAAATATTACAGTAATTGGACTCGTAGAAGGAAGGAGGAAAAGGCTTAGTTAACATATACAAGGACTTTTTCTTTCTTTCTCTCTTGCAGGGGGCAGACAATTGGGATGATTTAAAAAAGAAACTGGCCATGTTCATGGAACATCAGACTGTTCTTGGCTATCAATATTTATAATTTTTTGCTACCTCTTCAATCATAGGCAGCATGCCTTAAATATTAGTTACTAGTAAGTATAGTTAATAGTAGAGACAGTGGAAGGGGCTGTTGTTCCCAGATGGGCTTGCTCACTTCCCAAATGTATCCAGTTGACCAATGTGTAGTGCCAAATGTGAGACTATCTTAGATAAGTCTGTGACTTGAACCACAGAGTTATTTTTATGTTCTTACTGCATTTCTGCAGATTAGCCTTATAGAAAATGTATCCTAATTTTGGAAAACTTTTTCACTGCATACAGATGTATCCTAATCAAAAGGATCTTATTACCAGTAATCTGCACGTGCCCATGCAGTCCACTTTTAAAGTATTATTTATGAATGTTGACATGATTTACTATTTCTGACTTCCACCACCATGCTACTACAATGTAATTTCTCTCAATTTCATGTTAATTCTGCTAAGGAAATCTCAATTCTAAATCCATCTCAGATGCCGTTCAAAATGTTTCTTTTGTTTTTTATAGTTTAGTTTCATGTTCAATGCATTCCTTTGCTTGCTGTTTTTCAGAAAAATAAATTTGACCATTAAAAGCTGATAGGCCCTATCAAAATTTGCCAGAGGCAGAATATTTGATTATCTGCAGCAGAAGGATTATAGCGATTATATTTCAAGGGTGCGTGTGTGTGGAGGGTGGAAACTACTACTTTAAAATTATATTTTACAGACTAACTTATCCTTTTTAAATTTGCAAAAGTCTGCACATTTTAAAAGAGAACTGGCACTTCTTGATATAAATGAATAATCACCAGATCTTTGTTAACTACTTCCTTTAAAAAAAATCAAGGGGAAATAGTCAGAATATTAATTTCAAGCTTTCAGTTAAAGTGCAATTTGTATTTTAAATCAAGAACTTTAGAAACAAAAGTTTTAGGAGTATACTTGTATCTAATTGCATAGGACTCTCTCCTAGACTTTGTAGGATTGATGTATGTTTCTTTAAGACTAGAAGTCTTGGTTTGTCCCTTGTACAGTGAGTTAACAAAAGAGAACATAGCTGCTGTTGAAAAATGTATTGTGTTGCACCCATGAAGGGACACAATTACCAAATACCTCGAGAAGCAGTAATCTCCAGCTTTGCTCCATTCATAAGTACAGCCATGAAATCAATAATGTCAGATGCTACTGACAATTTCATCCCATTGTGTCAAAAGTTCTAAGCAAGAAGCATGTAAGCAGCCAATGTATCCCACAGACCAATCCCAAGCCCACTTCATAAAACAGTGAACTGAGCTCTTTCATAGTAGCATTGAAAATATTTATTGATTCATAACATAACATACCATTTTATGCATCTATTTATCAAGATGTGCCGCTACTTGATTATGGACATTGTAAAGAGATATTGTATTATTGGACTTTTGGAGTAGCACAAAAATAGTAAAACTTTTGACATCTAAGTGATTGTGATGCAGCTAGGAAAGAAATGGAAGAAAGAAACAGACACAAATAATCAAAAGATAATGGGTTGACTCTTTATAGCTTTTCTCATAAATGGTGTTAGCCCAGGTGGAGTGAAATCCAGGAAGAAACATTTCAAATCATTCAGACACGCCACCTAAATTAATTCAGTGTAAAGGAGAAGATCCAGTTCCAGGATTCTCTAATTAACTCTGGTGAATATTAAAACTACTTTATTGAAATCTTGCTTATTTGATTTTGTCCAGCTGTGTGGGGCTTGACAATATCTTTCCATTAGATATCTTTCCTTTTGGCATTCAGTCCAGACAGAAGATACATTGTGTGAATTTGTGTAAGTTCAAGTGTCTTTTTGCAACTTTTATCCTGTTGACCAACAACCAGCGATATAATGAGCAAAAAAAACAACAAAAAAAACCCAACTTTCTTCAACCTTTCTTTTCCTCTGTTCATTTTTTTTCTTGAATGGAAGACAGATATTCTTAAACTGGCCCGTCAATGAGATTGTACTTTTTCTGTTATACAATCATTCCATTAATATTTTGAGGAAAGGAGTTGAGTTCTATTTCAAATTGTAACAATCAGAAAGAATTGGGTTTGGACCTGGCTTTAAGGAGCTTTTTTAAATATGTAGCTGCTATTATTATTGTTGTTGTTGTTGTTATTGTTATTGTTAAGCAACAACAGAATTGTATCACAGCGGCCAGTTGTTTCGTCGGATTTGGCATTGGTTACTAGTCGGGCCCCACCCAGGGGCCTAGGACGTCGTAGCGTATTTTCGTAATATGCGTGCAGATCCAAGCAGTGGGGCTTTTTGCATTTGACTGATGGTGATTTTGTCAATTTTTAACTGTTTTAAATGTAATTCCAGTGCTTTTGGAATAGCACCCAGTGTGCCAATTACCACTGGAATTATCACTGCTGGTTTGTGCCATAGTCATTGAATTTCGATTTTTAAGTCCTGGTATCTTGCGATTTTTTCATGTTCCTTCTCGGCAACCCTGCTATCACCTGGTATTGCGATGTCTATGATTGTGACCTTATTTTTCTCAACCAGTGTGATGTCTGGTGTATTATGTGCCAGTATTTTGTCGGTTTGTATACGGAAATCCCACAAGATCTTGACCATCTGATTTTCGGTGACTTTTTCAGGCTGATGTTCCCACCAGTTTGTTGCTGTTTTAATATTATAATTTTTGCACAAATTCCAATGGATCATTTGTGCTACTGAATTGTGCCGCAATTTATAATCAGTCTGTGCGATTTTTTTACAGCAGCTGAGTATGTGATCAACAGTTTCATCAGCTTCTTTGCAAAGTCTGCATTTGGCATCATCAGAGGATTTTTCGATTTTGGCCTTAATGGCATTTGTGCGGATAGCTTGTTCTTGTGCAGCTAGAATTAGTGACTCTGTTTCTTTCTTTAATGTACATGTTGTTAACCATAACCAAGTTTGTTCACTGTCCACTTTATCTTTTATTTTTTCCAGAAATTGGCCATGCAGTGCTTTGTTCTGCCAACTCTCCATTCTTGATTTTATCACATCTTTTCTGTATTCTTGTTTCGTCTGTTGGGCCTTCAGTAGATTTTTGTTCTTTACTTTGATTAATAGATGTTCTTGACTTTCTATTATTATTATTATTATTATTATTGTACAATTGTATCACAGCGGCCAGTTGTTTCGCCGGATTTGGCATTGGTTACTAGTCGGGCCCCACCCAGGGGCCTAGGACGTCGTAACGTATTTTCGTAATATGCGTGCAGATCCAAGCAGTGCGGCTTTTTGCATTTGACTGATGGTGATTTTGTCAATTTTTAACTGTTTTAAATGTAATTCCAGTGCTTTTGGAATAGCACCCAGTGTGCCAATTACCACTGGAATTACCACTGCTGGTTTGTGCCATAGTCGTTGAATTTCGATTTTTAAGTCCTGGTATCTTGCGATTTTTTCATGTTCCTTCTCGGCGACCCTGCTATCACCTGGTATTGCGATGTCTATGATTGTGACCTTATTTTTCTCAACCAGTGTGATGTCTGGTGTATTATGCGCCAGTATTTTGTCGGTTTGTATACGGAAATCCCACAAGATCTTGACCATCTGATTTTCAGTGACTTTTTCAGGCTGATGTTCCCACCAGTTTGTTGCTGTTTTAATATTATAATTTTTGCACAAATTCCAATGGATCATTTGTGCTACTGAATTGTGCCGCAATTTATAATCAGTCTGCGCGATTTTTTTACAGCAGATGAGTATGTGATCAACAGTTTCGTCAGCTTCTTTGCAAAGTCTGCATTTGGCATCATCAGAGGATTTTTCGATTTTGGCCTTAATGGCATTTGTGCGGATAGCTTGTTCTTGCGCAGCCAGGATTAGTGACTCTGTTTCTTTCTTTAATGTACCTGTTTTTAACCATAACCAAGTTTGTTCCCTGTCCACTTTATCTTTTATTTTTTCCAGAAATTGACCATGCAGTGCTTTGTTCTGCCAACTCTCCATTCTTGATTTTATCACATCTTTTCTGTATTCTTGTTTTGTCTGTTGGGCCTTCAGTAGATTTTTGTTCTTTACTTCGATTAATAGATGTTCTTGACTTTCTTTTAAATAATCAGCCAGTGCATGTTTTTCTTCTTCAACTGTTTGCTTCACTTGTAATAATCCTCTGCCACCTGATTTTCGGGGCAGATATAGTCTATCAGTATCACCATGTGGATGTAAACTGTAGTGCATTGTCATTAGTTTCCTGGTTTTTCGGTCCAAAAGGTCCAAATCAGCTTGTGTCCAGTTAACTATGCCAGCTGTGTATCTTATAACTGGTATTGCCCAGGTATTTATGGCCTTGATTGTATTTCCACCATTCAATTTAGATTTCAAAATTTTCCTAACTCTGTTGGTGTACTCTCGTCTGACAATAGTTTTTACTTCTCCATGCTTGATGTTATCCAACTGCAGAATGCCTAAGTATTTGTAGGCTTCATTTTCTTTGCATTTAATTAGTTGGCCATTGGGCATTTCAATTCCCTCAGATGCAGTGATTTTGCCCCTTTTTATGGATACAGTGGCGCATTTTTCCATGCCAAACTGCATTGAAATATCGGTGCTGAATACTCGGACTGTATTTGTCAATGATTGGATTTCTATTTCTGACTTTCCATAGAGTTTCAAATCATCCATATATAGTAAATGCGAAATTTTTTCAGCTTTTTTGGCTGTTTGGTGGCCTAATTTCATTTTTTTAAAGATTATTGATAGTGGGATCATTGCGATGATGAAGAGAAGAGGTGAAAGTGAATCACCCTGGAAAATTCCTCGCTTGATATTAACCATTCCGTAGCTCTCATTCCCTACTGCCAACTCAGTTCTCCATTGTTTCATTGCCTTTTCAGTAAAGGATGTAATATTTTTGCTAATGCCAGTTGTTTCTAAGCATTTTATGATCCAACTATGTGGCAGTGAGTCAAATGCCTTTTTGTAATCAATCCAGACCATATTCAAGTTCGTTTTTCTGTTCTTACAATTTTCTAATATCATTTTATCAATTAGAAGCTGATCTTTTGTGCCCCTGCTCCTTCTTTTGTTGCCTTTTTGCTCTACTGGCAAGATGTTGTTTGTTTCCAAATAATCCATCATGTTATCTGCAATAATGCCTGTGAGTAATTTGAAGGTTGTTGGCAAGCATGTTATTGGTCTATAGTTTTCAGGTGTTGTTCCTTTAGTTGGATCTTTCTGAATCAAGTATGTTTTTCCAGTTGTCAACCATTCATCAATTTGGCCCTTTTGTAAAATTTCATTCAGTTGCCTGGCCAATATTTCATGTAAACTGGTCAGATATTTGAGCCAGAAACCATGTAATTGGTCCTTTCCAGGTGATGTCCAATTCTTTACCTTTTTAACTCGATTTTTGACCATCTCAGATGTTATTTCTAATACTTGCATTTGTTTGTTGCCAATGCTTTTCTCAAAGTCATGTATCCTCTTTGCTTCCTTGTTGTAGTCCTTTGCATTTTCCCACAATTCTTTCCAGAATTCAACTGTGGCCTGTTTTTCTGGTTTTTCACTTTTGGTGTCACCATTTACATTAAGACTTTGATAAAAACGCCGTTGGTCTGATCGAAATTGCTGATTTTGTTTATATTGGATGATTCGTGCCTCATATCTTTCAATTTTTCTAGCTGTTGCTGTTATCTGCTGTTTTACAATCTCTACAGCTTCATTGATGTTTCTTGTATCCAATCTATATCTCCTGATTAGCCGATCTATGATTTTGTTGTTTTTAAGCCGTTGCTCATGCATGTTCTTTAAGTTACTAGCATCTGCCCTTAATTTTTTTATTTTTTGTTCTAAACGGATTTTCCACTTTGGCTTTGATGCTTTTTCTGTTGTATGACTAGGTACTTTAATTTTAATGCCTAGTTCATTAGTGACTATTACAGCTGCGCTGTACATTAACTGGTATGTTTCCAAGATGGATCCTGGTTCAATTGTTGAAAACACTGCATTAACCATTTTCATGATAGGGGCCAAAATTTTCTTCGGCACAGTTTTTAGTGATGGTAAACGTTGCCTTTCCTCATTAAGCAGAAAATGCTCCATGATCTTATCCTTCAATTCTTTTTGTTTTTGAGTTAGTTCATCAGTTGGTTCAGTGATAACTGGTTCTAGTGGTGGTGATGCTATTTCCTCAACGAGAACTTCTTCTGGGAGTTCTACTATAATGTCTTTAGTTGTGTCTTGAATATCAGTTCTTTCCGCTTGTGATATTGTTTTTTGGGTTTTGCAATTTGCCTGAATTTCCTCATGTTCAACTTCACTAAACACTTTATTCCGTATAATAAATCGCCTTTGATCTGCTAGTCGTTGTTCACTAACATTTGAATCTGGATATTGTTGTTTCCATAATTCATACATTCGCTTTAAATAGCCTCTTTTTTCTGGCTCTGAGTTGTAGTAACAGGCCATTATGGCACGGTTTTCATCTGCACTATATTTTTGTCATTTTGTTGGCTGGTCCACTTGTAGCCCACTTGTCGACGGATGTCCAGGGACCCCAACATCCGCCGCGGCCCTTGTTAACCCGCGCAACGACCGATGCGGTATGGAATTCTTATTTGTTTTTTTCACCATATTGTATGGGTTGGCGGGGGTTTTTTTACGGGACCAGATGCCAACCTGATCCCAACCTTCCTCCTTTCTCATCCGGGCTTGGGACCGGCAATGGTGGAGTTGTTGTTGTTGTTGTTGTTGTTGTTGTTGTTATTATTATTATTATTATTATTATTATTATTATTATTATTATTATGTTAATCTTTGGTGAGATTCACATCCTTTGGGACTGGTTGGTAGCTCAACAGCAGGAGTCCTAACCAAGGACCTAGGAACTGTTAAGGTAACGTTGGAGGATATAAGCTGCTGCTGCTGCTGCTGCTGCTTGTTTTGTTGTTGGAATTGGAATTGGAATTGATTTTATTTGTAGGCCGCCCTTTTCCCTGAGGGGACTCAGGGCGGCTCACAGAAACCAGGGAGAGGGGAATACAATACAATACAATACTAAGACAACAACACATAATAAAATAATACGCAACATGCATACAACATTCGGGCGGGGTAATGGTCCTTATCCCCAGGCCTGACGGGCGAGCCAGTTCTTCAAGGCTGTGCGGAAGGCCTGGACGGTGGTGAGGGTACGGATCTCTACGGGGAGCTCGTTCCAAAGGGTCGGGGCCACTACTGAGAAGGCCCTCCTCCTTGTGGTTGCCAGCCGGCATTGGCTGGCCGATGGAATGCGGAGGAGGCCTAACCTATGAGATCTTATAGGCCGTAGGGAGGTAATTGGCAGAAGGCGGTCTCTCAAGTATCCAGATCCACTGCCATGTAGGGCTTTATGGGTGGTCAATAGCACCTTGAAGCGCATCCGGAGATCGACAGGTAGCCAGCGCAGCTCGCGGAGGATAGGTGTAATGCGGGTGAATCGGGGTGCACCCGCGATCACTCGCGCGGCTGCGTTCTGTACTAGCTGAAGTCGCCGGATGTTCCTCAAGGGCAGCCCCATGTAGAGCACATTGCAGTATTCCAGCCTAGAGATCACGAGGGCCCGAGTGACTGTTGTGAGGGCCTCCCGGTTCAGGTAGGGTCGCAACTGGCGCACCAGGCGTACCTGGGCGAATGCCCCCCTGGTCACAGCCGCTATATGATGGTCGAATGACAGCTGTGGATCCAGGAGGACTCCCAAGTTGCGAACCCTCTCTGAGGGGTGTTGTTGTTGTTGTTGTTATTATTATTATTATTATTGAATTGAATAATTTTATTTTTATTACATAATTGACTTCAGGTTCTTTTTTATTCTTAACCATAAATAGAAAGTTAATAATTATTATGATACTCTCATTTGATCACTACAAGGTTGTTAGTAGGGGTAGCATTCTCCCACATGCTAAAGAAACTTTTCTGGTATCTGTTGAAGAAGTAATAGAAATGGGATTTCTTAGAATTTTTCAAATATTACTTTCACTGGACATTGTATCCTAAAATTTTGAGAAAAACTTTTGGAAAATACCATCTTACCTTAAAGCTGAGACAAACAAGTTATAATTCTAAAAATTCTAAAAATTGATGGTTTAATTTAATTAATTTAACATTTTAAATTTACTTAGATTTATTTAAATGTTAATATTATTTTAATATTAAATATTATTCTTTTAAATAACATATTTTTAAAGAAAATGTTCAGTATCTGATGCAGGATAGATTCTTCCAGAATAATGATTGTAACATGCAGACGTGATTTATCTAAATGGACTTTGATAAATTGTTTAGGCATTTGACAGCAAAGAAAAGCCTAGCTCCCATAGAGGAGAATAAGCATGAAAATGTTGAGATCCTACCAGCTCTTTTAAAGAGAAAGGGAGGGGGGAGGAAGGAGAGGAGAGGAGGAGAGGAGAGAAGAGAAGAGAAGCGAAGAGATGAGAAGAATTGAAGTGAATTGAATTATTTATTGGCCAAGTGTGATTGGACACACAAAGTTCTTAGTGTACATACAGGCAACCAAGTGCTAAATCATAATCATAAGACAAAATCATAAATCATAACATTCAACCAACAAGATACCAATAGAAGTAGGTAACAGGAAAAGTTAGAAGGATAATAGTAACACAGTTCCACTACATGACTATATATTCTTAGGCATAAGACTGTGGGAATTATATGTTTAGCAGAGTGATGGCATAGGAGGAAAACCATCTTTCTGTCTAGTTGTTTTGGCATGTGATGGTCTACAGCAGTATCTTGAGGGGAGGAGTTGAAACAATTTATCTACAGGATGTAAGGGGTCTATAAATATTTTCTCAGCCCTCTTTCTGGTTCATAAAGCATACATTAATAGTCAGTTGTTGCATTAATTCTCAGAAGCTACACTGAACCTTCTTTAAGGTACCAATGACTGAAGTGGACGGGATCATACTGTGACAGGCTTAGGATCATATAATGCATGTAGGTAAGGCAATAATTTTGTGTCACTGTTGTTTTCCTACATGTTGAGGAAACATTATTTTTTAAAGTGTTATTGTGGTATTAGAATGGCTGCTAAATTTAGGCAGTAAGGGGAAGAGAGGATGGAGGTTGGAAATTTATATGTGGCCTTTGTACTACAGGTTGTTTAACCTTTGCTCTTCAGACTAATAAAATGTCAGATATCTGTCAGAAAAGTCTGCCTCATGCATAGACAGGCACAGTTGTAAAAAAAAAAAACTCAGGAATTATATTGTAGTGCTTCAAAGCTAGAAAAGAATTTTGCCTTTTGAAATAAGCTTATTAATAAAAGTAATGGCAACAATAGAAAAAATAGGGGAGGTAATAGTATATACACATATTCATACCAAAATTCTCAGAACAATTTGTGAGTTTACTAGAAAACAAGTGAAAAACATGTAGCAGGAGCTTGAAACTTGATTTGCTTTTTGGATGAACAATATTGATATATTTATGAATTTATAAGCCACTCTTGTTAAAAGATCTTGATGATCCTATCTGAGTAAAGTGACCAGGTTTTAAAATTGGTAAAACGGGACACCATTGACGGGGTGGTGGTGGTGGTGTGTTCTTGATTAAAATTTTTGGTGAAGCCGCCAAAGCTCCCGCTGGCACCCCCACCCGTGGCAGCGGCAGTGCCGCCTCCCCCTCTGCTCGGAGCACCTGAGCTGGGCACCGCATTACCCCTGCCTCTGCCTCCTCCTCCTCCTCCTCCGCTGTGCTTTTGAGAAGCCGTGGGGCCTGTTTTTTCCTGCTCCCGCCCCTTCCGCCACCTTCCTACTGGCTCCTGTGGCCTCATGGCTCCTCAAAAGCATGGTGGAGGAGGAGAGGGCAGAGGTAATGCGGTGTCCAGCTCAGGTGCTCCGAGAGGAGGGGGAGGCGCTGCTGCCATGGGTGGGGGTGCCGGCGGGAGCTTGGCGGCTTCACCTCAGCTGCAGCGCCAGGTGGCAAAAGTTTTAATCAAGAACACACACCCTCCCCATTCCATTCCCAGGCAGAAGAAAGAGACTCTGGGGAGGAGAGCTTGGCTAGTCATTGGAAGGCATTTGAGAAGGAGAAAAGCAGGCAAGGAAACTTCTCAGGAAGTTCCAGAAGCAGTTGCTTCTCCTCTGGGCTGGAGGGAGGGGAAGAGAAGGAAGGAAGGAAGGAAGGAAGGAAGGAAGGAAGGGTAGGGAAGTAGTGAAGAAAAGAAAGCAGGAAAGAAGAAAGGGAGGGAGGGCAAGGAAAGGAATGGAAAAGAAAAGAAAGTAAGGTAGAGAAGGAAAGAAAGCATGAAAGAAGGAAGGGAGGGAAAGGGGAGGGAGGAGAAGGAAGGAAGGAAAGAAGGAAGATAAGGTAGGGAAGGAAAGAAGGAGGGAAGGAGGGAGGGAGGAGAAAGGGAGAAGAAGGAAGGAAGAAAGGAAGGAAGGGAAGGTAGATAGGGAAGGAAAGAAGGAGGAAAGCAGGAAGGGGAGGAGGGAGGAGAAGGAAGAAAGGAAGGAGGGAAGGAGAAAGGGAGGAAGAAAGGAAGGAAAGAAGGGAGGGAAGGAGGGAAAGAGGGGAGGGAGGAGAAAGGGAGGAAGGAACAGGAGGGAAGGGAAGAGAAGGTAGGGAGGGAGGAAGAACCCAGCTTTCCCGAGAACGGTCTGCTCCAGGCTGGGGAGGGCAAACCAAGAAGTTTAGACTTCTCTGGTGGTTGCAAAGCAGCCTTCCCCTGATTGCCTTCCCCCAATGCCCCCCAACCCTTTCAAAAGCCACGCCCATCGCCGACCTCTCCCAACCGGATCCCCGCCATCTCCCCTCGGCTCACCCAGACCAGGTTGCTGATGGTGGCTTGCACACCAGCCACCGGGGCAGTGAGGTCTGGGATGGCCTTGCTGTCTACCTCACCCTCCTCTTGCATGATGACCAGGTGGGAGATCCACTGGGCCACCGGCTCCAGGATGCTCTCGATGGTGCGGGTGTGGAAGACTGGCATGGCTGCAGGGAGAGCGGCGCCCAAGAGAAGCGGAGAAAAAAAACTTCTGACAGCTGAGCCGCTTGGCCGGGACTGAGCACTGGGGGCTTTGGGGAAGCCCTTCAGACTTCAGGGAACGGAGCCGGAGCCGAGCCGGGACCTCCCCCTCAAAAAAGAAACTTTGCTTTGCCCGGCTCAGCCCTCCGCTCCGCAGACCTGACCCCACGCCACTAATCCCCAGTTCTAGCTGCCTGCAAAGGACCTCCCCAGCTTCCGGAGCCTGTAACAGTAGAAATCTGTTCTATTTTCTTGCCACGTGCGCGGCCAACCGAAAAATTGGGACTTTTTAAAAACGCTGTGGGAAGCGGGACAAATTGTTCAAAAGCTGGACTGTCCCGCCAAAAGCAGGACATCTCGTCACCTTATATCTGAAGCTTCTTTATTGGCCTATTATATCTTATTTTAAAGATCATATCTTGATGCAACAGTAATATAAGGGGGACAAGTATTTTTCAGAACGTTTGTATCTGGGGAAAGACTTTGTGCCACAGTCAGGTAACAACAAAAGAACCTAAAAAGAGAAGTGACAAAATGCTACAAAGATCAATCTAGCCTAATCCCCATAAAGGCCAACCTGAGACAGTGAGGTACAAGTTTTGCCACAGTTACAAATGGACACAGTTCTGTCTCCTTTCCTATTCCACTGCCATACCAGTGATATAAGAAGTGGGACTTCCTCAGGAACAGAGAACAAGAGACCAATAATGCAAGGAAGGACCTTGGAACAAAATCTGTTGGAAGAGGTAACTATTAGGGAATCTTTTGTGAAGATGGCATGTGATATTTTCAGAGTGCCCTGTCCTTTGGGTGATTTAGAATTCTAATACTCTGAAAGCAGAAGAAATCTTTTCTCCTGTTCACATTTTCTATGCTACACATTGGTATAAACCTCTGCTCTGTCCTGTTTAGTGGCTTTGGGAAATAAAAAGCCTTAAATAGAAGTGTGCCCCAAGTGATAATTATTTTAATTACTTTTCTGTAGTTTCTTGCTAAATGCTTATTCTGTTGAAGCTGTATTCTGTAACGAGGACTGTACACAATATTCCAAATATTACTGTAATGTAGACATATTGAAAGCCATTGTGATTGTGGCAATTTTATTTTCATTCTCTTTCCTCTAAAAACACATGTGGATTTTTCCCTTTTTGGCAGCTACTACAGTCCATTTTCCCTGCACTAACCAAAATGGTGAAATCTATTTTTTACTTAACCATTACCAATTCAACCTCCCATTAAAGGAAAAAGGTTGCTATCCAACTTTTATGACATCATTTATAGGAATGGTCTATTAGTCTGCTAATAGCTGATATTGCCATCTCTAAGGACCTTGGCATCTAATTAGCAAAACAAGATGCAGTTTTCTATTCTGACATCATTTGGCTTTTTTAAAAATAATGTAATATTTTACTTTTGTGTTGTGTTATTTTCTTTCCATATATATTGTTTGGTAATATTATTTTGTAAAATTAAAAATGATGGAAGGAAAAGAACTGAAGATTCATAAGAAGCAGAGAACTTTTTTCCAGTTATCCATTGTTTCCATTTATAACAAGATCTTATTCAATATTTATCCAAAACAGCCTTTTTTTTCCTTTGGTTCTAGAAAGTATTTGGAAATTTCTATACATGGTAGATAAAGTTTTAGATATCTGAATCATATCCATCTTTGAAAAAGATCTATGTCATTCAGAGAAATAAATATGCTCTTCTGAGTCACCATTTTTATATCTCCATACCTGAAGAAGCTCCAAATTGTCCATTAAATCAAATAAAATTTTGGGTAGTTTGCTTTGCACAGATTTAATATTTAATCTTCTTTGGGGGGAAGCACCCCATTACAAATCCCCAAGACACAACAATTTATATATAGAAACTCCATAGTTTATCCATAAATCATTTATATATTATAGTTATTATATTGCTATTTATCTTCATTTGGGGACATAAATTCCAATATCAAAGTCTTAGGCTCCTGTAGATAGTTTCCATTCCAATTTATCTGCCTTAGCCATCAAACAATATATGGAATACAGTTGAGAATGTCTATACAAAACAATCCCATTTCTTTTTTTCATTCCTGCTGAAATGAAATGAAAAAGTTTGGGTCATATGTCCATAAAGACTATGTAGCAATGTAGTGATAATCCCTCAGCTCCCAAGATCATGATCAATTGCAAGAACCTGATTTCCTGTGACTTCTTTAGGAGGAGAGCTATCCAAAGCACAAAAGGGTGTAAATTTGTCCTCCTCCAGTAGGAATTCTGTCATCCAAAACTTGCTATCTGGCTGCCAATTTTTGCTATGGTATGGTTCCCACTTGTGGAGACACTTACATGGACATCTAACCCAACAGAGGTCCTCAGCCAAAAACTTTGTACATACGTTTCTGGTTACCCAAAGCTCAACTGGAATTACTCCAGTCAAATTTAAATAAATGGCTTAGAAAGCTCCCTTTATTAAAATTAGCACTACCATAAGTGCTGCCTTGATGGAAATAATTTCCCATTTTATTTCATTGCCTTCCTTAGAAATAAAATATTTTGATGGATCTGAGCCATAACACTCTGGATGAGGAAATCTCAAATATTCCATCCTGAGCAGTTAGAAACAAGCACTTCATTTCTTTATGAATATTTCTGAAAGAGCTTCATTATGACTAGACCAGTTGTTGCTCTTTTGAATTACCAAATTACCTCACACTATGAACAAATGGAAAACTTCAGCAGCTACTACCTTATTTAAGATTTAGGAAAATGTTTAACAGTTCTATTTTTAACGGTAATTTCTGACTGTTATTTCATGTTTGAATGAAAGGAGAAATTTTGTTTCATTTTTAGTTACAGATATATCAGGAGTGTCAAACTCGATTTAATTGAGGGTCGCATCAGGGTTGTCTTTGAACTTGAGGTAGGGGCAGGCCATCTCGATGTCACCTTTTGGAGCACCTGTGGTGGCCAAGTGCTAAGGCAGGACTTGCTAGCCCTCTGACAGTCAAAACAGAACCTGGGGAGGCCCATGTGCCCCTTGGGCCCCATTTGCACTGTGATGGCCTCCTGCAGCCTTCTGCCAATGAAAATGGAGTTCAGAGAGTTAAGATGTAAGCACCCCATGGGCTGGATCCAGCCCGTGGGCCTTGAGTTTGACACCCCTGGCTATATAAATGATATGAAACAAGACCACATCAAAGTGTGTTTTTAGTTAGCTTAGTAGCTACTGAGCGTCTCTTCATGGTTCCCCCACCTATTTATCTCCTTTCCTCATTCTAACTCAAGAAGAATAAAATAACAGAGCAATAGCAGTAGACTTATATACCGCTTCATAGGGCTTTCAGCCCTCTCTAAGCGGTTTACAGAGAGTCAGCATATTGCCCCCAACAATCTGGGTCCTCATTTTACCCACCTCGGAAGGATGGAAGGCTGAGTCAACCCTGAGCCGGTGGGATTTGAACCGCTGAACTGCTGATCTAGCAGTAGCCTGCAGTGCTGCATTTAACCACTGCGCCACCTTGGCTCTAACAGAGGTCTGGTTATACCTCGGGTCATCCAACCTATTGGACCATAAGTGATTAATTTCATTTGTCATAGAGCATTCTGCAGGACCATATACAGCAGATCATTGAATTTAAATTCTTAACATAATGGGATGAATTTTTTCATTTAGCATAATTATAATCTTAATATTGTTAGTCCTTCACTTAAAACAATTGTTTTAATTATCATTTGAAATTACAACAGCACTAATAAAAGTGACTTATGACCATTTTTCACACTTGCAATCATTGCAGGATCCCCATGGTCACACAATCAAAATTCATATGCTTGTCAAAAGGTTCATATTTATGATGGTTGCAGTGTCCCATGGTCACGTCACCTTCTGTGACATTCTTATAAGCAAAGACAACGGGGAGTATTAGTATTAGTATTTAATAAATTTATAGCCCGCCAAGCCCGAAGGACTCTGGGCAGCTTACAGAAAATATTTTTTTAAAAATAAAGAATTAAAAAAGCAGAGGAAAAACAGATTTAAAACCACATCATGCACCCAATCTGGTCGGGGCTAGACCTCAGTCATGAGGTCAACAGCCCCAGGCCTGCCGGAATAGCCAGGTTTTGATAGCCTTTTGGAAGGCCATGAGAGTGGGTAGGGTCCGGATCTCTGGGGGTAGTTCATTCCATAGGGTCGGAGCGGCTACAGAGAAGGCCCTCCCCCGGGGAGCCGCCAGCCAACATTGTCTGGCTGACGGCACCTGGAGAAGGCCCACTCTGTGCGATCTTATTGGCCATTGGGAGGTATGCAGAAGAAGACAGTCTCGTAGATATCTGGGTAGGCCAGATTCACTTAAGAATTGTGGCATTAAAGGTCATAAAATGGGGCAGAATTTACTTAACAACTGTCTCACATAGCAACTGAAATTTGGGGCTCAATTGTGACTGTATGTTGAAGACTACCTTATATGCAGGTACTATTTGCAGGCTATGTGCCAGAATAATGTCATAGATATGGCATAGAACTACTTTCCAATTTGGTGCCCTCCAAATATGTTGAATGATGTTCTAGATATTTATACCTATTTAATTAAATTCAAAACTGCTTTACGCTTGAGTTTAATATCAATAACAGTAAATATATAAAGCAGTTTTGAATTTAATTAAATAGGTCTAAATATCTAGAACACCATATTTCATTCCCATTGAAAAAGTTTATTCAAAGTGCCAGTTTTCTCTCTTGATTTCCATCTTAACCCAATTCAATACATTTTGAGGTACGGTAATTGATGTATATTTATATACCCTCACCACAATCAATACCCAACTTTATTGATTTAAATTTATCCTCTTTCTCACACATGCTGTTGAAGAAATGACCAGCCAGGAAAATCTACTAGGCCTGAGGATTTAGAATTAATCGTGAACTTCCTACTGGTTTATATATATATTTTAAGAAACCAAGCTTTTATTATAGAAAAGGGTTTTTTTTCCCCCTGAAAAGTGTTTTTTTTTTTTTTTTGGTGTTAAGTTCTTTATTGTCATATTTCACAAAACAAAACCTAAGCAAAATTGTACAACAGATCGCCAAGACTTTGACTGGGAAATTGGGATATGGGAAATTTGCTAAATATGCTAAGGTGTGGATGATGGCAAATAACACTGCTGAGAATCTGATAGTTTCATGCAGATGGGTGATTAAACCACACTGTGGCTATAAAGCATCTTCAGAATGGCTCCAGTGAGTTAGCTGGTAATAGAATCCTCATGAATAAGAAGTCATCTAAAACAGTTTTCTGGTTTGAACAAAAACATACAGACTATTTCTGAATTTCCTTTTGTCCTTTAATCTCCCTTGCTCTGAGGAATAATACTGTGTATATACGTCTAAGTAAGTAAATGAATAAATATTGATTTGCTAAATGTAATCCTGGTTTCTCATTTCCAGCTCTTTCCTGATCTAGAATTACTGCTCACTGTTCAGTAATATGCAGCCATAATATTTAGCACAAGTCATGACATGTAGTTGTATAATCAAACTGATGCCCCTATAAATTATCAGCATTCAGATAGTGGTACTGAACTTTAAAGGCCATATTAATTCTTCTCTAGCTGGTTGTTTCATCAAATGATGATCCTACAATGGACATTGCTTCTATGGTTAAGAAAAGTTAATTTCCTCTTTACTATAGAGGTAAGATCTCAAAAGAATATCAAACCACAGAGCAGACATAATAAGGTTACTTCCAGCACAAAGTTATCACTCTGACATTATGATATTTGATCACCAGACAACCAACTCCATTCCTTCTCCTTGATCCTTCTCTAAACCTCACCTACTCACATATATGCATACTGTATACTGTTGCCATTGGAAAACAGATCTCATTCAAAGGGTCTGCTGTCTAGTAAAAAGAAAAAAAGTTATAATTAAGCCTGACTTAAACAACTTTTTTTAATTATCTGCTAAACTAACACCCATTGGCTTCCCAGATGCAAAAACTGGCATTCATCCTCATATTCAATTGTAGAGTGGACTATGTAATGTTTATGGGTGGCAACTTGCTTTGCTGAAATGAGCCCCATGGGAAGAGACATTCATTTGATGGTCAAAAGACCCTGTTTGTCCACTGTCACGATACTTCATCATCACTTCATAGCAGTCATATTTGGAACAAGGCAAATGTTAGGCACAAGAAACCAGACTCACATATGAAAGGTTTTGTTGTGGCCTGTCGACTGCTGCCACTTCCAGCAGCCGAATCAGAGGAGGAGGCGTGGGAGTCAGGGTCAACATCAAGGCAACCTGAGAGCTCCAAAGGGGAAGAGGGAATGGAGCTGTCAGAGAGAGACAGAGACAGAGTTGGACCTTCCATCATTCATCAGATAGAGAGTCAATAGCCCTCAGGTCTGGTTGATGAGGAAGAAGAGGAACAGCTGGGTCCAGTGCCTGAAGTGTGGATGCGCAGAAAGCAAAGGAGAGGAAAGCAGTGGAAATATGTGGATTCGATCATTGGGACAGAAGATCCACCGCTGCTAGTGAAGACCCATCCTAGCTCTGGGGATAAAAGGCAGGGGGCAGAGATGAATAGATGTGGCAGACAACTATACATCTCCATACTGGACGAACTTGTTAGCCTGCATTGAGAAAGAAACTTTTCACCAGGGTTGTTGGCGCTCCTAATAAAGGAATCATTGATTTAAATACAGAGGGTTTGGGGAGCTGGATCAGAACAAGTATATTGGGTTCTACCTATACTACAGGAATCTCCCCAGACCACTTGCCTTCTCTTGGGAACAAACAGGTACCGTTCCATTAAATTGATTGGGAGGGGGGGGCGAAGAGAGAGAAATCAGACTTATTGTATTTTTCGGAGTATAAGATGCAGGCGTATAAGATGCACCAAGATTTTGAAGAGGCAAATTAAAAAAAGGTTTTTGCATTCTGCAGACCTCCCAAAATGACCCGTTTTTTTTTTTTAAATAGCGTTTAAGAGGCTTGTTGAGTGCTCGGGGGGGGGGCGGCAAAAATGAGCAAAAATGAACTGCTTTTTGTAAAAAAAAGGGGGGGTATGCATAGCCTTTAGGAGGTGTATAGAGTGCTCCTGGGGGCTAGGGAGGGGAAAATTGAGCAAAAAACAGCCCATTTTTCACTCATTTCTGCCCTTCCCAGCCCCCAGGAGCACTCTGCAAGCCTCTTAAAGGCTATGCACGGCCATTTTGGTGAAGGGGGTGGGGTTTCTGGAGGCAAAAAAAATGCTGTATTCAGTGTATAAGATGCACCCAGATTTTCAGCTTCTTTTTTGAGGGAAAAAGGTGCGTCTTATACTCCGAAAAATATGGTACCTCTCTTGTAGCTATATAAGGACTCAAGGCTAGTTCCCTTCTTGATCCCTCCCCCTCGTCTCAATGCTGAGCTTTCACACTACATACATATTGATTACGTCCCTGAGAATTTCTTAGTCAAGTCTCTATCTGACCAGTTTGTTGGCATTTTTCAGATCTGTCCTTTATGCCATGGCATAAAGGAAAACAAGAAAGTTTCAGCTGCCATCTTCCTGCTGACGAAATAATCAACACACACCTGTTTTCTGCTGTGAAAACAAACCTACACTTGTTAATGTGATGGCCTTTTAATCTGCAAGATGGTAAGAAACAGTCACGCTGTAAAATATTGGAATTTAGGAACTTTCTCTTCTGGTTTATAAATTGAACAGGAACAGCAGGAAACTGGCATAAATACAGTATCTCTTTCTGTGATGACAGAATATGATGCCACTGCTAAAAATTAGGCTCTCACATGGCAAACAAAAGGGAAGCCCAGCTGTGAGAACAAAGCTTTTGTTTCAATCAAGATGTCAAAGCTCTTCCTCTCTACCAAGTTCAAAACCTAGAACTAAGCTTCTTTGCAACATTTGGGTAACTTCTTTTTTACACCTTCCATATGGATTCTTCAATGTGATCTCTACAAAAGTGCATATTTCCAAACCTGGAATGCCTTTTGCTTTTAAAAACTGTGTTGCAAAATTGGGAGAAATCAGGAATCTACCTCTGAATGTATGATTATATTCTGATCCACAAATCAGTTTGGGAGTCAATTAACATTAGTTCCCAAGCTTTTCATTCCTTAAACATTTCTAATAAAATCACATCCAGGATTAATGAGCCTTGGGTATTCTAAATATGTATATTTAATCCTGTTTTCATTCAAGGCTCCACACTTGTAAGCCCTTGGTTTTACTTTTCCAGGTAAGCAGAAAATACTAATGGCATCACTATACATCCACTGTCATTAAAAAGCAAAAAATGGGGAGAACCTTCTTTGTGAATGATTTTCAGTGATGATATTAGAAAATTTTGTAGAAATACTTTTTTGCTGGCATCAAATACATTAGGAAAAAGTGTTAACGGCTTTGCCTATAATACAAAATACATTTTTCTGTACTTCATCTTCCCAAAAAATAATAAATACTCGTTTCCAATGTTTCCACCCTATTTTCATACATTTGGATGTTAAATGATCTCAGATGTTTAAAATGCTAGCAAGATAGTTTCTGTAGAAAACTGATTTATGTGGCATAGTTTTATCCTTGAAGTGTGAAATGCCACTATTCTATAAATATACCCACCAAAAATGATCCTATAATGTGATAGCTTCTGGAAATGAAATAATGAATAAGAATACTAATACTAATTATTATCAAACCAAGAGAAACATAGCATTTATCTATTTGATTTCATCCATGTTTTAGAATTTATTATGTAGCTTCAAGTAAATGTTAGGAACATAATCTTTCTATGGAATTTAACAGAGTTAAATATGCTATTAGTGAGTTTAATTCTGTGCAATATATTCAATTCAGTGGAATTTTAGTCTATAGCTGGAACTGATAAATTACTTTTGAGACTTTTCTGGATGGTATTCTTAGATTCCTACACAACTCTGTGCATATGCAAGACACATCTCAACACATAAAATATGTATATTATTCATTGACAGATATTTGTACATAAGGGATATCAAACCACAGATAACAAACTTTTCAGATTTTGATATATTTTCCATAGAGAAAGTTATAAACTAGAGATAAATTCAAGTCTGTGTACATGTGCCAATACACACATAACAATGTTCTGGGATTTTTCATGGTGAAGAAATATTCATTCGTTAATTAAATAGTGTCAGCTTCTACTTTACTTGCTTGCTATCGGCTGCCATAGAAATGAGGATGGAGGAGGCTTTGAGGTATTTGAGTTGGGGGATTTATGGTGCTGGAGGAGTTATCAAAGGGGAGTTTGGTTATCACCATCTTCTGTGCATGCTGATAGCCTGTGTTTGGACTTGGTCAAGGTCAACCGTCTCTGCATACCATCTGAATGAGGTTTTTGAAGATGCACTCCACATGACACCCTTGGGAGTTGCATATTGGTCATTGGGTTGGGGTAATTGGGAGGGGTTGGTGCTGGGCAAATGTTTGATATGTACATGTTCACGTTATTTTGGTTCAGATCTTGCTTTTCTTTCATTGCTATCATTTCATAATCAGTAAAAGTATCTTTAATTCCACATACAATGGAGTTGGGAGTTTTATTTCTGGTTATTGAAGGAGGCATGCCTGGGATGACCTTCACAGAGGTGATTTTTCCAAAAGACAACTGGACTTTCTTGAGACAAGAAAGCCCTTTTGGGACAAGCATGAATTGGATAATTGAGAATCTCCATAGACAGTGGGATGAATATAAACTCCTTTCATTCATTGTTCATCATGAATCAGCAAACATCATTACAATCAACAAGTATATTAGGCCATATGTATATGTATATGTATATGTATATGTATATGTATATGTATATGTATATGTATATGTATATGTATATGTATATGTATATGTATATGTATATGTATATGTATATGTATATGTATATGTATATGTATATGTATATGTATATGTATATGTATATGTATATGTATATGTATGTATGTCTGTGTGTGTGTTTATGTGTGTATACGTGTATATGTGTATACATGTATACGTGTATATGTATACGTGTATATGTACAGCTGGAAAAGGTATGTGTGGGTCAGAGGGAGGGGGATGAATTCAAACTTCATCCTCCCGGTGCAACTTTGTGTGTGTGTGTGTGTGTGTGTGTGTGTGTGTGTGTGTGTGTGTTTGAGAGAGGGGGGAGGGAGCATATT
Source organism: Thamnophis sirtalis (assembly GCF_051295495.1). Lineage (NCBI taxonomy): Eukaryota > Metazoa > Chordata > Lepidosauria > Squamata > Natricidae > Thamnophis > Thamnophis sirtalis. The sequence goes on along the minus strand of NW_028261386.1, from coordinate 112,989,166 downwards.
GAGACAGTTCTTTAGTTTATGCACTATGTAACACTCTAATATTATGCCTTTGGGTCTTCTGAAATTTTAATTATCCAATCATAAGCAAAAACAATGTTTTCAGTAGAATGAATTTCCACTTCTACTTACACCTACTAGCCAAAACGCTGCTACTGGTATTGCTAACATGGGCTGAGGAGGAAAACCTAATTTTTCTGAATCCCTGTGCAACTTTGTGTGTGTGTGTGTGTGTGTGTGTGTTTGAGAGAGGGGGGAGGGAGGGAGAGAGAGAGGGAGGAAGGAGGGGAAGGGAGAAGGGAGGAAGGAGGGGAAGGAAGAGAGGGGGGAGGGAGGGAGAGAGGGAGGAAGGAGGGGAAGGGAGAATAAAAAGAAAAAAAGAAGGAAACTTATTTAGCAAAGGAGAAAAACAAATGCTGTCACTTTAAATCCTGAGCATGCCTGGTTGTGGAATTCTGGGAGTTGAAGTCCACAAGTCTAAAAAAATTGCTGCCTCACCAGCCATAAACCTCACCGCATGTCACTGAGATAGATAGATAGATAGATAGATAGATAGATAGATAGATAGATAGATAGATAGATAGATAGATAGATAGAGATAGATAGATAGATAGATAGATAGATATAGATATAGATATAGATATAGATATAGATATAGATATAGATATAGATATAGATATAGATATAGATATAGATATAGATATAGATATAGATATAGATATAGATATAGATATAGATATAGATATAGATATAGATATAGATATAGATATAGATATAGATATAGATAGATAGAGATAGAGATAGAGATAGAGATAGAGATAGAGATAGAGATAGAGATAGAGATAGAGATGATAGAGATAGTGCAATACTGCAGACTACCACTGACTCTCTTTTATGTTATCCTACTTGTACACTTTTCCTGTTTTGAAGAAAGATCTTCTGTTCTTCTGCATAACTTTGACTTCCTTCCCATTTTCTGATGCTTTCCCCTGGTACATTGGGAAGTCATTTTACTTGATTATAAACAATGGTTCCCTTCTCTCAATTATTGGAAATAAAAAAGTGATTTCCTGCAATTACAGTTAAATCTGAATTCACCTTTATTTACAATGTTTTGTGGAATTGTTTAGCATTTCAAAGAAACTTTTTGGGTCTAAACCTATTTACTGACAGGATTTAAAGTTAATTCTCTTCAGGTATAAGTTGATCTCAAGAGATCTACAATCACTTATTATAAAGTGAGTGACTTAGTTCCTATAATCTTTGCTCATGTATATCCCATCTTCTTAATTTGAGACTTTTCTCAGTTGTGGGAAGATTTGAAGAGGCCTCTATTTTCATCCAGTTCCAGAAATAGAGGTTTTGTCACAAACTGGGATGGCAAACAATTTGAAGTTTGCACTCAGATGAACAGTAGCAAAGAAGACATGCTGCTCTACCTGGGAAAGTCCCATATAAAGAGGGCAGGCCACCACTAATAAGATATAAGGATTTGGGTTATCATCTGACAGGGATTGGATCCTTGCAAATTAGCTTTGAAAAGAAAGCTTGCTGAATAGTTTGGGGCTGCCAATCACTCCCCCTCAATTGACCTTATAGGCTTATTATAGGGTGGAGTTGGGGGGAAGGAGGATGAAATGCTATGTGCATTGAGCTTCTACAAGAACAAAAGGCTATATATGTTGTTTTTATTTCTCAGCATATGTCAGAATTTTGTTCCTATTTTAAACTTCAGCCAACAAATCTGCCTGCTCCCTAAGGTGTTTTCTATTTTCATAGCCCTTCACATTCAGCTGAAGAGTCATAAATACAATACACGAAATATATCTTCACAGTGCACAGAATTATCATACAAGATGTGACAACGGCACTTGTTTAGTTTGTTTTTAAATGGCATTAACCAAATGCATGGCAACAACGGTCTCTCCATAGATGTGAAGCGTTCACTATTCTGAGAAAGACCTACTGCATTTCACATGTGGGGCAAACAGCAACCTGGGCAAGACAGTTTTATTTATTAAGAATATTTATGTCTCATCCTTCCAACAGAATATTGCTCCTAGTGGATAAATATAAAAAGGATATAATTAAGGGAAAAACAGATGGTTGAACATATTTAAAAATATGCCATTAAAAACAAGCTGGTGTTCCTATCAATTGTCCTGTTTCATGAAAGTTGTCTTCTGTTTGAAGAACACCACACACACAAACACACACACACACACTTCTTTTCTCAAGCAACTTTTGAGTTTCTTTGGAGGATTTTCAGTGGGTTTTTTGAGGTTGTACCATTGCTATGGCAGAGGAAGTTCCTACGTGTCTCCATGTATCTATGCTTTTATTTCTACTACATTTCTTCTTAATGCTCTGCAGCTGCTCTGGAAAAATACCCTCGAGAGACATAACAACGTTCCTATTGGTTCCCAAAACAATGAGGCAAGATGGTATAAGACAAGAGGGGCTTAAATGTTTGTCTACAGGAGTTCCTCAGAATGTAATTATCCTCTGCATACTTAAAAATATGTTCCTTTTTTTCCAATTGAACTACTAGAGTCAAAATATTCAGAAACTTACAGCATAAAACATGGATACGCTGTTTCATGCAGGCCCCTAGATTCAGCCTATAGTCGCTCACTCACCCACTCAGAGTCCTGGAAAATAGCCACACTTAAATCACTTCCAACGAAACACTGAAACAGAACCAGATCTTTAGAATACACAGAGACTCAGCAAATTTGGGCAGACTTCAGGATTTCTTTTATCTCCCCAACTTTGTTGATTCACAGAACTGATAGCGACTCTTGCCATGCTGATTTACAAAGCTGGTGGCTCTTGATGAGACTTGGGAAGGAAGGGCTCTCCCATGTTCTCAGGTCCAATTTCTTTTGTCTGGTTCAGGTGACAGTTTTTTATCCTTAATAACTTGGTTCTTTCTTAACTACTTTCTACAAGGAGCTTTTCCTGGCTTTTGGTCACCCTGCTTATGTGCTTGCTTCATCTATAGCAGGGGTGCCCATGGGCCGGATGTATCACATGCTGGCCATGCCCACCCCTGGTTTAGTGAAGGGGGGGAGTTACAACAGGTCACATGATGAACAACATGACACCACAAGTTTGACACCCCTGATCTACAGGTATGGCACGTTAGGCCTCCTCTCACAACACCAACACATATTTATTGCTTTTAGAAAGCTATGTGCAGGCTACCTACTGTGTGAAGTAGAATTCTGAATTAGTGAGATGTAATTTTTTCCCCCAAAAGACATCTCAGAAAACAGGATGTATAATATAGATATTGAGGAGAGTTATAAGGCAAAACAAAGAACAAGATGGGACAGGAAATCAGAGGTCATAAAAATGAAGACAAGAGCTATTAATCTGACTGTAGTGAATTATTCAATACAAAGGATATGGTCATTATGACTACAGAGAAGACACATTTATCAGAGGCATTTTTAAAGAATTAGTTTGAGGTTGGTAAATAGGAATAAAAGAAATGGTAGCTGACAGATAATAGAAATGGGCTGAACACAAATGTAATTGTGCAACAAAATCTTAGGGAAAATTATGGTCCTCTTTGTTTGGCTCTTGAAAAGGTGATGGAAACAGTGGGTAACAACTATTCAGAACGCAATCCTTTGACATCATCCCCAGAAAATAGGATTTAGGCTTCCAGGAAGCCTGCATAATTTTGTGTATATATTTGTTACTATGTGCCTCTTGCGTGACTTTTGATCCTGCAGTGGCAATTCAACTCTACAAATATCTTTTTCTAGCTTCTAGCTGAAATAGTCTGTGTGAGAAATTGCAGCCAGATGGACAAAACAGCTGTTGAATTTTTTTTAGGTACATGAACCATTTCCCCAAAGTTATTTTGACGAGTTTTCATAGCCTTTCTGCCTTCCTGGTCAATATCTAGGTCTTTCGTGAATGTATTTATATTAATTCCATTTTTGCCATCTTATAGGCATATGATCTAAAGGCTCATATACAGTATATGCAATTTGCCCTTTCCTCCACTTTATCTGACAAAGTTGTTATCTTTTCAAAGAATGTCATATATCTCTTAGCCAGAGACTCTCAGCTCTGAGTATCTGAACAATCAGCTTCTGCTTCATTAGGCTATAATTGCCAGCAACTGTCTCATTAGACACGGCTAGGATTAATATGTCACCAGAACCTCTCTCCCCAGCATGGGAAGGCAATGGCAAGACAAGCTGTGCATCAGTGCTAATCATATTTGTTGAAGTGCATGGATATTGTTGAAAAATGAACAGAATAACTTTTGGCTTGCCAAGGGTGTAAGTCTGTTGAGGTCAATTGTTTCATTATGGACACATGCTAAAAATCAGGAGATTCAGAGTTTTATATTATTGATAGAAATATCCCCAAGAAGAATTCTGCTCAGAATCATTTCTACAGATAAGGAACAAAGTAAGATTCAAATCTCTAAGTATCTATGGATATTTTCAGTCATCCCAGTAATGGTTGTCTCAGAGGTGCTTTTTTAAAAAGGCATCTGGACTTTCTTTGGTTTTCCTTGAAGAAATTTCACTTTTCATCCAAGAACTAAAGAAGCTTCTTGGATGAGAAACAAAACATTTTCAAGGACATACAAAGAAAGTCCAGCACTTTTGGCACATTCCAATCTCTATTTTTGTTGCAACCTCCAGTGCTGTTGCTGCCTTGATCATTGCTTTGAACGCTTCTGAATCTAATTGTTGGGAGATGTAGGGGACTTCAAAGGAAGATTGGACTGAATTAGATTCTTCCCACATATATTGTTTACTAGTAAATACTATAAAACCTTGGGCTGCATAAACAGAGGGATAGAATCAAGATCATGTGCAGTGTTGATACCACTTTTTAATGCCTTGGTAAGGCCACACTTGGAATACTGCATCTAGTTTTGGTTGCCACGATGTAAAAAAGATATGGAGATTCTCAAAAGAGTACAGAGAAGAGCAACAAAGATGATTAGGGGACTGGAGGCTAAAACATATAAAGAACAGTTGCAGGAACTGGGTATGTCTAGTTTAATGAAAAGAAGGATGAGGGGTGACATGATGGCAATGTTCCAATATCTCAGGGGTTGCCACAAAGAAGAGGGAGTCAAACTATTCTCCAAATCACCTGAGGGTAGGACAAGAAGCAATGGGGAGGGGGGACTAATTAAGGAGAGAAGCAATTTAGAACTGAGGAGAAATTTCCTGACAGTTAGAACAATCAATCAATGGAACAATTGCCTCCAGAAGTTGTGACTGCTTCAACATTGGACATTTTAAAGAAGATGTTGGATATCTGAAGTGGTGTAGGGTTGGATAGGGTTTCCTGCCTAAGCATTGGGTTGGACTAGAAGACCTTCAAGGTCTCTTCCAACTCTTATTCTAATTGGGTTTCCATGGACAGAAGGAGCCTTTTCATCTGTGGAAAGATTTTGCTGGTTCCAACTCTTTTTTCTTTTCTTTTTTGGATTTAGAAAAATCCTCTGTTTGGATTCGTTGTAATGAAATATGGATTTTTGCTTATTTTGTGGCAGAGTAGGTTGTTCTTCAACCATAGCTGAATATGAGAACATGCTTTCTAAGCCTGTGATAGACATTATATATACAGGTCTATAACAATTTCCCTAATCCTTCTTCCTCTTTCTTTAGAAATAGCACTTTTGGGAAGAGAAGTCATGTAAAGAAGTCTGAGGAAAAGGAACTGTTATTGTACCCTGTTTGTTTATTTCACAGAGTTCTGCTCTTGGCTGCTGCTAACAACTATTAACCTTCTGTGGCAAGAATCATGATTGCCTGAATATATAATGTTTTTTGTAAAAGTTCTAAATAGAGGATAATTACAATATTACTATGCACATATACACTGAGTTGTTATCAGAACTAATGCTCTGCTGCTCACTGTACTTTAAAATGTGCTTTTTATAGTAGCCTGTAGTTTAAAACTGATGTAATTTAGATGAAAATCGAAACAATTCACTATTGCTGGTGCTCCTTCTTTTTTCCTGCTTCTGCTCCAGCATCTTGTAATGGAGACATAACGATAGTGAGAACATACTGAAAGTGGAATTCTTTTAAATGTAAGATGATATGAGGTGGGCAGAGAAGGAAATGTGATCCATTGATGTATTTTACTTGCATTTCTGCATATGATCTCCAGACAGGATCACAGCATGGTGCATAAATCTTAACATAATAGCTTTAACAGATTTCTCAGAGCTACTACAATTTAGCATGCCAAAGCCCTCTTAAGGAAACTTTAATTTATATTATTAATTGGGTGGTATGAAGGTAAAAATGGGGAAAAGGTAAAAACATGCAATTCACTTTCCCATAAAAATGGCATGAACATGCAGCCAATGCTTGAGAGAATAATAACTGAATAAAATTAAAATTCTGTTGGATAGGACAAATTGTGAGCTAAATTGTGTTGGTTATTACCAACACAAATTGTGTTGGTTATTACTTTAAAGCCCTACATGGCTTAGGACCAGCGTACCTGTGAGACCGCCTATTGCCACATACCTCCCAACGGCCGATAAGATCCCACGGATTAGGCCTCCTTCGGATGCTGTCAGCCGGACTGTGTCGGCTGGCGGGCCCCCGGAGGAGAGCCTTTTCTGTGGCTGCTCCGACCCTTTGGAATCAGCTACCCCCAGAAGTCCGGACCTTACCCACTCTCATGGCCTTCAGGAAAGCTGTTAAAACCTGGCTATTCTGGCAGGCCTGGAGCTGTTGACCTTATTGTTAAGGTCCAGCCCCGATTAGAACGAATGCGTGTTGTGAATTTTAAACTATTCTTTTTATTTTTCTTTCTTTTTTCTCCCTTCTTTGTAAGCCGCCTGGAGTCCTTCGGGATTAGGCGGCCTATAAATTTAATAAATAATAATGAAAATAATAATAATAATAATAAATCTTTGTAAACTAACATGAAGATCCATTTAATGGACAACTATGGGTCAGCCAGCTTCTTCAGGTGGATAGAATTGTCTGAAGAATAAGTTGGGGGTCCCAATTCAAGCCAGGTTACACAAGAACAAATCAGAATGAAATCCAGACATGCTGTGTGTGGAAAGGACATTATTATTTTGTTTATTCCCAAAAGTAAAGAGCCCTTGGGGTAGTTACAAAAAAAACCCAACAACCTGATGTTCAAAGAGGCTGTTTATAGGGGGACTGGTCCTTTCTGTTGTGGGGCTTGTGAAGCATGTTTGTTTATTAATTGTGATTCTTCCCAGAAGGTCAAGTTTCATTGTCTTTTGGTCTGCCGGCTTCCTTCTTTGTTGTGTTGTTGGTGTTTGGGCAGCTTATTGTAGGTTTTGGGGAAACTTGGGTGTACAGATTCTTTGCCTAATTACTCTTGCCAGGCAGTTGATTTCTGTATTTCTCAGTTGATTATCTAGTGGAGGTGCAATTTAACAATATATTGTTACAATGAAAGAGCTTCTGATAATAATTTGCCTTTATTTACAAAGTATAGAAGCCCTTACATGAATGATCTCTAGGATGAAAAAAAAAAGATTAGTCAGAAAAATGCCTAGACTGGATCATTAATCTCTTTATGATATCTCTGATCCTCAGCTGACTAATTGATTGATTATGTGTTATCAAATCAATATTGATTCCGCACAAATTTTCTTCATGTCTGTCTATCTATGAACTGGTCCTTCAGGACAATCAGTTCTTTACAGATTCTGCTCGAGAGACATTTCATGAGGATGAGCTCCAGCATGAGTGCAAAAACTTGGAAGCTGGCCCTGCTGACTGATCCAGATTGGATCCTGCAACATTGTCCTGAGACATGTTCAAGGTTCAAGGTTCAAGGTTCATTTTATTTATATGCCGCCCTATTCCCTGCGGGACTCAGGGCGGTGCACAAACCCAAGGGAGGGGAAGGGAAACACAAAGAACTACAACAAAAAAGTACAAGGGAATTTAAAGCAACCAACAGCCATACAATTCGAGAGGGGAAGGGAACTCATCGACCCCAGGCCTGCTGACACAGCCAGGTTTTAACGGCTTTTCGGAAGGCCTGGAGAGAGGTGAGGGTCCGAATCTCTGTGGGGAGCTCATTCCAAAGGGCCGGAGCCACCACAGAAAAGGCCCTCCCCTGGGTAGTAGCCAGATGACATTGGCCAGTAGACGGAACCCGGAGGAGGCCTGCCCTGTGTGATATAATGGGTCTTTGGAAGGTAATTGGCAGCAGGCGGTCTCTCAAGTAGCCAGGTACCCAGTACCCATACATGTACTCAAGTACATGTATATTCGCCTTCATACATAATCAGTTCCCAATCAGTTTCAGTTTTTCAATTGAATTCAATCACTTTGCTGTTAGTCTTCTCTGCTTCTCATTCCTTCAACAGATCCCAGTGTAAGGCCTTCATTAGTGTCTTTGCATAATGTGTCCTAAGTAAGAATAATTTGAGCCAGATTATGAGAATTTTGAGCTGATTTGTATGTAGGAAAGTGTGTAGAAATATGTTCATATCGATTCATTGTGAAAATACTTTTATGCTTGTCACCTTTATAAAACCTAACATTTTAAGGAAGGTTTATATAATATCCATTATTGAAATAGTTAATCTTCCCTCTATCCTCCAAACTAATTTCATTGTTGTGAGAGTGACTTTCTAATTGACAAGCAAAATGCAGAGACCATTGGTGGCTAATGCAGTGACGTAGTTATTTATTTAAAATCTATATATTTCCTTTAGAATTCCACATTAAATAATCAAATGATTGGATTTCACTGGATTGAAAGGAGATTTTGCCTTATACTTTCATTTTTACTTAGAGCAATGGTAAAGAATTTGCAGCTTGATGAAATATTGAAGAAAAAATAATTGGAAAAGATGGATGGAATAGCATTCACCCTTATGATGGTACGAAGATAAATATTTTCTAAAGACTTCATGGGGACCTTTGGAATAAAGCAGTAACCTCTAGGAGAAGAGGGAGGCAATCAATAAAAAAAATGATGGGGGGAGGGAAACAATTTGACTTCATCATTGGTTCCTAGAAGCTTCTTGTGCAAGTTTTATCTGGTAGTAGTTATTGATGATGTATAAATGGAAAGCAATTCTTACCTCAGCAGGATTCAAATTGGCTATTACATGTGTTTGGAAGTACGAATCCTATAATTCTGCAGTAAATAGTGATAATGGGAGAGCAGGAAATAAATTCTAAGGAAAAAATGTCCATTATTCTAAAAATACATCACCAGTCAGGTCATATAGAGAGAATGATTGGTGAACAGATTACCAAATCAGTCAGGTGGAGTGGATTGAAGCTTCAAAAGAGAACAGTGGTAATTGTAAAACAACAACAACAAATGATAATATATAAATTTCTGGATGGGAACGGCAAATATGAAGGTACATTGCAAGGATAGGAAAGTATAGATTAGTATTGGTATAAATTACTTATAGCTATGTTTAGCCATTAGAATGTAGTATTGCAGACTCATTCAGCTCACTACCAGGAGTTCGATCCTCACCGGCTCAAGGTTGACTCAGTCTTCCATCCTTCCAGGTTTGGTAAAATGAGGCCGCAGATTGTTGTGGACAATATGCTTACTTTGTAAACCGCTTAGAGAGGGCTGTAATGCACTGTGAAGCGACCTATAAGTCCAATAACTATTTCTATTTCTATTTTATTTTTATGATGTTTCCTTTCTTATAACTTTCCCATACTGCATAACATTCATTGCTTGTTCAAGAAATGAACAAAGTGATGGGGATGTACATACAATACGATCTCATTTGTCCTATTTTATTCATGGAATCAACTTTAACCATGACTAAATCTGTATCTAATTTTAGGTCATACTGAATTCATGCAACCTTCAAATCAAATAATGTTGTTTTGTTTTCATTTTTTCCACCTCTGGAATATATGACTGAATTTACTTTAAAACACTTCATATAGAAGGACGAAATGCTCTTTTGGGGCTATAGTATCTGGGTTGCAGGTATCTGAGAAATCACTAGATGGCCGCAAAAAGTTAAGGATCTAGTGACAATCTTGATGTTTCCAGACTAAATGTGGTCGTCCTACCGTCTTCTATTGCTTCTGCTTTTGAAATGATAATTCCTGATATAATACATACCTTTGTGCTATATGTTTCCCTCTGATTATATGCTGCAAAGGATGTTAAGGAGAGGAATGTGTTTTTTCAGGGTTACTCCAAGCCTCCTTCAGCAAAAATACATATGATTTTCCAATGAATAAAAGGCAGCCTTTGCACTTTTTAGCCAGCTCTTGCATTTCAGGATATAATTTGAATGCTATCAAAATCAATTTGAGCTTTGCTGTGTGATTGTGGCTCAGCAGTACCAGCACCTGGCTGGCTTTTCTGGCTATGGAAGCTAAGCAAGAAAGAGGCTAGTTAATAGTTGCACAGGAGATTGCCAGGGAATCCCAGGGCTGTAGGCCAGTCTGAAAGGTTAAAATGTGTCCTGGAAGAAGGTTAAGATAAGCTCCTGTTCTATTATTGCCAAGAAAATGATGTGACTATGAACCATGAAGTCATAGAGGGTTGAACTCAGCATGAAGATTTTACTCTTCTATGAAATAAAGTAGCAACAGATTTTCATGTTTTATGAAAATCCAACCTTGTTTGAAAGAGTGACAAGATGGAGAAACAGAGCTTGCTTTCTCTTCTTTTTATATTTACAAAGAAGAAAGGGATTTTTCCTCAAGCAATAATATCAGGCAACCTCTGATTGAAGAACAAGTCAAGGTTAATCTAAATGGGGTATTTCTATAATTCAGTCACAGAGCGCAGCAATATAGAATGCAATCCTTATCAAAAGATGATGGCAATATTATTTCAAAGGTACTCACAGCATGGTTGCAGAATGATACGTTTTCAAAAAGAAAGAAACTCATGACTTTTTTTTTATTGAAGCAGAGGTGTTCCATGTCTGGCAGTCTAATTTATGTTTTCCCTTTGGTCTCAAGAAAAATGAAGGGTTAAGTCTCTTACAGTTAAGTCTCTTACAGTTAAGTCTATAGTTCATGGACATCATAGACCATGTGACATAATGTAAGACAAGTCCTTGCTATCTAATCATCAATAGGGTGCAACATAATGGCACAAATATTTCAACATTTCTTTTTCTGTTTGATTGACATTTTTTTGGTAAAGGCAATTTTATTTTCAACAAAACCAGGGATGATATGCTTGAGTTAAAAAAAAATTATTGTGCCAAATATGTTATTATTTATACTCATATTGAGATAAAATCTGTTACAAATGAGGCTTGATTTCTTGTTACTGCTCAGACATGTCCTTGTCTATCACTTTGGTTACCACAAGGAATTGGGAGTAGCCATTTCTCTGACTTCTTCCCAGACATTTCTTATAGAAGTCTATCTTAGTTCACATGACCAATAACCTTCATTAGAAAATCAGTTGATTCATATTTGAGTTCTCCAGAACTATCAGATTGATAATCAAAGGCTGTTTGTCATTTACTTGTTAAAGGTGACAATCAAATCTATAACTCCATGCTTGTCACTAGTATTTCTTTCAATTCCCCAGGCCCTCTCTAAAAATGAGTTAAGATATTGTTCAATATCTTCTTCAGTAAAAACAGATTCAAAGAATTCATTTAATTTTGCTGAAATTTCTTCATTTAGAATTTAATTAATACCCTCGGCATTCAGTGGTTTAGTAAGTACTAATGTTGAAAACATTTTTTTTATTTCGAATACAGGTCTGCTAACCATCCTCCTAACTGGTACCTGTTTATGAAATATAAAAAAATGTCCTTTATGTATATGCTACGGCCTTATTTTGTTTTGAGCAATTTAGCGTGTGTGCCTTTCTATTTCCCTCATTATATATGTTTTCATGATTCTGCATTGTATAGCTTTTAGATGAGAATACTATAGACAGTTCCCTTGAAGGACTTAATGTTTGTTTCAACAATCCCCCCCCCCCTTTTAATGAAGGGTTTTGCTTTGTAATTCTTGACCTGTGACAAGTACCCTGCCCTGCAGTTTTCTTGGCAATTTTTCCAGAAATGGTTTGCATTGTTTCTTATTGTGGGGGGGAGCGCCAAAGTTGGTTTTGTGTCCAAATTTTCAATTTTATGTCATTCACATATTTTTACTAATCCCAAACTAGTTGACATTTTGTTGTATTTTTACATGTTTATTCTCTCATCTGTTAATAATAAAAACCTATGTCTGTATATATGAAAGTACTATGTTACCATTTCCTAGGCAACTTTGCTTAATGCTGAACTGGATTATTATAATAATCTCTATCCAATGCATTATAAATGTTATATTCTCCTATGTATACACACCATAATGAAGAATCCAGAAAGCATTTAAATTAAAAAAATGTTTTTAGAGAAAACTGGGACAAATTCTACCTTGATATAATTAGTTGAATGAGTGGCAGGATAATAGATGAAAAAGTAGTCTGGGTACATACAATTAATTAATTAATCAAGTTTTGAGTAGTAAAATGAAGAAATGAATCTTTATGGACTGAAATTGACTCATGTAATTTTATTAAAGAGACTTTAGCACTGTAAATGGTTTAAGGAAACTTAATGATAACAGGAAGCCAACAGCAAGCAAATATTAAGTTACACAAGGAAATAGTTAAAGAAAAATGTGGGAAATAAATATGGGAAAAAAATGAATTAATAGTTTGTTCTCTCTCAAAATATAGTGTGCAGTAATAGCCAACCAACTTCAAAAAGAACATGGTTAATTAGACAGGGGAAAGGAAAGGGCAATGACTATTATTACAAATGAGTCAAATGGAGATAGGCAGAACACAAAGAGAACATTGTGTACATGTATATTTACTTTTTCAGACTATTTGAAATAGATCTATACTAGTCTCCCTTTATTTGTTTATCAGCACAAATGCAACACAAATGTAACATGGCAACATAAAAAAAATGGTTTTCTTCCTGGATGGCTCCCAGAGCGAGCCAATAGACAGAAATGGGAAGCAGTATGTTCCTTCCCATATTTGGGCATACCAGGGGTTGTGACACAATACATACCTATTTCCCTGGCTTAGTTGATAAAGGAGGAGAGCCTGTGGCTTAGTGGCTTATATAACTGCCTAATATGTAATATAGCCCAGGTTCGATTCTCAGTAAGGGTATGGCTAGCTGATGAGAGCTAAATAGCTTGAAATAGATCTATACTAGTCTCCCTTTATTCATTTATCAGCACAAATGCAACACAGCAAAGCAATTCCTCTCCATGTTTATTTGTATGGATTTTCTATGTGGATTCTCACCCAGTGGCCTTATTCTCTTATGGATAAACTTGTTCATATCTATTCCAGTTTATTGTTTATGGAGATCTTCAATCATCCAGATCATGGATGTCCCAAAAGTGATGTTCAAAATTTTATTGACAAAGCAATAAAGGGAGACTAGTATAGATCTATTTCAAGCTATTTAGCTTTCATCATTTAGTCATACCATTCTGAGATTTGAACCTGGAAGAAAAAACACTACCTTTTCTCCCACCAGAGAAAAAACACTACTCAAAGTTATGTTTCTTGTTGGACTACTTTGAAGGAAGAGATAAGGATCCCATTCCTTGTGTAAATTTACTGGGAGTTTACAGGGAAAGAAAAGGTAAAAATTCTCTTGCTAAAGCACAACATTCATAAAAAAAAATTTTCTTTGATTGGTTCTTAACTACAGTGTTCCTGAAAACATGCACAGATAGTTATTTCACATTAAAAAGGACCAAAAAGGAGATTGTGAATTAATATGGTGCTTACGTCCCATCTACTGTATAGTATAGCCTTTATGGTCATTGTAGTTCATGTCTACAGTGAAATTGGTTTTAGCCTCATGGTGCAATCCATGACAAAATAATACAAACAACATACATAGTATAAAGAATAATCCTTTTGCAAGTAATTAGGGAAAAAGAAAAAAGAAAGAAAAAGAAAAAATAGTCATATATTTCTGCATGGAGTGATTGTGGTTGTATTTAAGACTCTGAAAGCCCAAGGATAGAAACTATTTTTAAACCTATTTGTTTGGCTGGCTATGCATCAATGTCTTCTGCACAATGGTAGACATATGAAGAGACACTGACCAGGGTGTGAATCAGTGGTGAGTTCCTACTGGTTCACAGAGAGGGCATTTTGCTGTGCATGCGCAGTTGACTGAAAACTGTTCTGCACATGCACAGAAACATGCCAGTGATGGCAGAAGAGACCGGGGAACTGGTTCAGGAATGTGGCAGGCCTGGGTTGCTGCCGATTCCAGTGATCCAGGCTGCCATACCACTAATGGTTTGGCTGAACCGGTCTGAACCAGTAGGAACCCACCACTGGTGTGAATCAACCCTGAGTATCTTCCTTACTCTGATAAAGCAGCAAGACCTGCTTATCCCTTATATACTATACATCACTATATACTGGAACTATATAGTGATGGCTCGTTAGTGGCCCAAACCTCTCTTCAGATGGTTTGATAAAATTTGAATGGCGATTTTTACTGTAATATTTATTAGTTGTTTCATGAAATGAATTATTCTAAACAATTTGCCAAAAAAAAAGTTAAAGGGCAGTGTGAAAACAACAGGTTATAGTGGCATTGCCCAAGTGGCTTAGATTCACAAACCAAGTTTGTGTTACATTAGGACCCTTTGTGTTCTCCAAGCAGATTTACAGAGATAGTTCCCATTAATATGATAATGTTGTAAGTTCCCCTTGCATCAGGATAAGAATATTATGTACCCCAGTATCTCATAATTGATGCTATTCTTGCACCTCTCTTCGCAGCAGTACACAGAATGAAAAACAAGTCTTTTTTTCCTTATAGAATGTCAACAACTTACATTAATGCCAAATTTATAAGGTGGAATATTTATTAGAAGTACTCGGAGGGGGGAGAGAAACTTTGATAACTATATTAACAATGGGAAGGCTAATGTCCCTTATGTTTGGAAGCATTAGAAACAAAATTAATTTCTCACAAAGCAATTGCTATATCTTTGGATTAGATCTAAATTAATGAATATTTATCAACTCAGATATGTTTTTTAATGTGGCCTTGTCATGTTGATTACATTTTTTTCCTACTAAGGCTGAAAATAAAACAGTAGAGAAGGCTACCATGGGAAAAGATGCCATTTATATAGAACAAACTCAAAAGAAACAGAGAGGGTGGCTTAAGCACTATCCTTTTGTCAATGGATGGTGGCAGATATTTCCTTTTTTGAATGTTGGTGAGCTCAATATGTGAAGGAGAATAGAATAATGAATTACTTTTAGAGAAAGCTATTAATTTTCAGGAATCAAAGAATGCCATTGTGATTATGAAATAAGAGGACAGAATATTCTGTTTTCTTTAACAATTACAAAATCTTTGCAATCAGCAACCCAAGAATGTTCCCAGATCCCAATCGGAATGATACTACTTCATTGCAGAGAAATTCACTACATCAGATGCAGTGACAAGATATTCACATAGAACAGGGGTGTCAAACTCGCATGTCACAGTGGTGTCACATGACATATCATGACTTTTTTCCCCTTTACTAAACTGGGTGTGGGAATGGCCAGCGCGGGACGCATCTAGCCCTTGGGCCATGAGTTTGGTAACCCTGACTTAGACTATTTCAGAAGAGGCTTGACAAATTTTATGCAACCTTTCCTCCCCAAATTCACAGAAAATTACTTGATGTCTTGCTCTTGATGTCTGTTGCTTTCCTTAAATTGTGAACAACTAATTTGAATACAATGTTATAGACTAGAGTGCAACAATGGAGGAAAGCTTTTACCCTTAATGGATCTGCTTGGCCAACCTATAAGACAAAAAGCTAGACTAGATGTCTCAATGCGCATTTCCTTTGTTCAGACATAATCTTCTTTGTTTATTTAAGAGGCTCTAACATTACAGTATGACCAAAAATGAGCTACTGAATGGATTTATGGAGAAGAACAATTCTTCTTAACAGCAACCAATAAAAGAAGCTTGGAAAAGATAACATTTTAATTATCATATAAATCTAACATGAGCTGAGTTTCAAAATTATGTTTCCAAAATTAGGTAATAACGTGACAGATGATAACATAAACATGTGCAAAAGTGATCCATACCAGACAAAAATGTTGACTTCACATATAATTTACACAAATAAGAAATCTATGAAACATAAGAGATAGTACAATGGATATATCAAACAATATGCAAATGCTGTGGAACAAGACTCATTTGATGCTAAAAATCAGTAGGAAGAAGAATTAGAATTAATGCAATAAGTAATATTTTCAGCATTATAATGTCTAGCTAGAGGTGGAATGGAGTAGAAAAGAATGCAATCAAAATTATCAGAAAGTTGGAACTTTTATTATGAGCAAAAGATAAAACATTACAGACTTTTAAATATACATACATACATACATACATACATACATACATACATACATACATACAAAAATAATATAAATATGGAAGGATATGACAGAGATGGAGGCTTTTAAAATGATTCAGTATGCAGCAGCTGGGGACAAAATATTTCTTTACAGAATCCAGAAGTGATTGTTGGAATTCTCCTCATTGCTCACTATTTTTTTTAATTTGCTATAGAAAGATAGTAGACAAATTTGTGGAAGATAAATTGTTGATCAATAGTTATTTGCCAAGATGAAAACTAAACAGGACTTCTTGGAGCAGTAAATTAAAACCCAGTAGCAACCAGTCAGCAGCTGATTTCTCAGCTTTCTGAAAACATTTCTTTAGGCAGTGTGAGAACAAGATGCCACTTATTTCTTTAAAAAATATGTTTAGGATTTTACCCTCTGTGGTGAATTTTGCTATATAGAGGCAAAACCAATCCATGTGGTTTGTGTAGCCAATACTTGCTGTCAAATTTACTGCAAAAAATTGTAGATACCACTGTTAAAGTCCCAGCTTAATTCAGAAATGGTTCTCTCCTTCATGGTTTTGAGAACATATCGACTGCTATCTCTATCTTAGGCCATTTTTTTTCCCAGGAAAGCATTATTTTGGTTTGTATTGTCCAAAATAATTCAAAATTAAAGCTATAGTGTAGCTTCTTCCAGACTAAGGTACTTCAATACTGTTGGAAGAAATGTCCATCTGGATTCAGTTCCAAGTGGGGGTTGGGGAAAGACACTGGATTCATGGAAGTTATTTGGAAAGAAGGTTTATTGATGAACAGGATCACATGGGCAAAAAAGGGGAAAGATGCTGAGAGTGCCTGGGTTTTATGCCCTCTGTTGGCTTTGAATTTGAGCTTGGTTGTTCTGATTGGTTGTTAGACTCCCATGGGGCCATGTTTGATTGAGTCCCAGGCTTGATTGACTCTTGCTGGGTGACAATGCAATGAAAGAGCTTTGGGCAATTCCTACTATGTCTCTGCCTGAAGGTGGTAGATCTTTATTATGTAGAATAGACTGGCCCACACTTTAATGGCCCATTGACAAAGAGGTGTGTGTGTGAGTTTCTGCCTCCCTTTTAGGGGAAATATTCTGCCCTTTTAATATTTCCTAGAATATCTGATTTTCCTAGAAGCTGGATGTGAGCTAACTTCCTACAATATTATGGTGATTTGGGATGATGGAATGATAAGGCAACTTCCTTTTCCTCCAAAATAAATAGAAGCATAACAATCCTTGTCCAAACCTCAAGATTTATATAATTAATTTTAAGAATAGGCAGGAATGTTCTGCAAGGGCACATTTCAGGACCAATTAGGATCTTCAGTACATATACTGGACCCTAAAACATACACTGATAAGATCTCATCTTAAATTTGATCTATTTTTCTGAATTATTTTTTAAAAGAGCATTTATGTATCCTAGAAAAATATAAAGTTGCTATCGTTGTCCTTTTCAGAAGTAAGCCTCAGGCAAGGGAGAAATTCTGTTAATACATTATATAGTAATACAATATGAGTTTAAAAAATTCAAGCCATTTCCCTCCTCTTCCTCTTTCTCTTTTAGTTCATCTTAATATACTAGTTTTTGTTCTTGTTCTTGTTCCATTCTATTCTGTTTTGTTTTGTTTTAATGATGCTGAAGAACTGACACTATGAAAACATTTCCTGCAGGTCATTATTTCCCATAAGCTAATTAGATATCCAGGTATGAGTAATGAATAAAAATGTTTATAAGGCAAAATCCTGCTAGTATACAGGAATGTGAAGAAAGAATTCATCATGTTTTTTGACTTGTGCAAAACAAATCAACTGGCAATTTTAAAAAGGAACGCATTTAGAACAAAAACAACAAGAAGAATATTAGATTATATTTTTAGGGCAAGTTCCATTTTCCCCCTGAAAAGTTGATTCTCTCTCTCCCCCTATGTCTCTCATTCTTTTTAAATCACACTGTATAAATATAAGAAGAAAATATTTCTTTAGACCAATGTCTGTAACTTTAAAGCCATACCAAAGATTGTTTCTTCTTTGACCCTCTTCAATAAAAAATGAATGACTGGATGAAAGCTAGCTTGAGATCCAAGGAAGGGCTGCAGCCATTTGCCTCTGCTCTAGTTCGTGGCAATATATTGAATATTTAAAATACCAAAATATAACACTGTAACATATAACCCTATCAAATGGAGAAAGCCAATATAAATTGAGGTCCAGCAAAGGATAAAACATTGCACTAACATTACAGCAAAAGTCCAAAACTGAATTGAATACCAAATATTTATTTTAAGGAGTGGGGTAAAAGGAAACAAGAGCAGCCAAGTTACTTCCTTAGAATACCATGCCATCTTATTCTTGGAGATATTATATTCTTTTATTTATTACATCTCTCTCTCTCTCTCTCTCTCTCTCTCTCTCTCTCTCTCTCTCTCTCTCTCTCTCTCTCTCTCTCTCTCTCTCTCTCTCTCTCTCTCTCTCTCTCTCTCTCTTGCCTTTCATCCAGGACTCAAGGCAGAATACATGATTCTCCTTTCAGGTTTCCTGCCATTTTGCCTTCAAATCTTTCATTCAACCCAATAAATAATTGTGATATATCAAGTTATCGAAACATGGAGTTTAGTGTCATTTGAACAGGATTTGAGTATAAGTCTTCCTGGTCATGAGCTACCAGATCTGGACAGCCAAGAAATCCAGACAAGCCCTCAATGTCATTAAAGAGATGCAGAATTGAATTTTTTTTCTTGTCTAGATCTGAGAATTTTAGTCCAGAAGAATTGTACCCTACCAGGTGTTATTTTGAATTAGCTTTAAAAGATCCTTGAAAAGGGAACTGGAGGTTAAAACATATGAAGAACAGTTATAGGAACTGGGCATGCCTAGTCTTGTGAAGAGCAGGACCAGAGGAGACATGATGGCAGTGATCCAATACTTGAAGGGCTGTCACAGAGAGGAGGGAGTCAACTTATTTTCCAAGGCTAGACAAAGAATAATGGATGGAAAGTGATCAAGGAGATATTCAACTTAGAAATGAAGAGAGATTTTCTGACAGTGAAGACAATCAACCAATGGAATGGCTTGCCTTCAAAGGTTATGGAAGCTTCATAGGAAGCTTTCACAAGAACAGGCTGGACTGCCATCTGTCAGAAATGGTGTAGGGTCTCCTGCTTGGGTGGGGTGTGTGTGGACTAGACAACCTACAAAGTCACTTCCAACTGTTATTCTGTTCGATTCCTTACTACCCCTTTTTCCAAGACTTGAACTTCTGAGCAATAGTTGAAAAGGAAAATCTTAAAAGTTAATACCAGTATATAAGCAGAGATGTGTGTGTTCATTTTCTGAGAAGACAAGGTAGATAAAATAAAGAGTAGCAACAAGCATATTCATATATAGATGCAAACCTGAATACATTCCAATCAACCAACAAAACAGAAGAAAATGAATGTCTTAAACCAAATGCAAGATGGATATTTCAATTGCTGTTTTTGCAGCCTATGAAAAATAGTCTAATTGTATAATGATTCCCACTGCCTTTCATTCACTGTCCTTTGTTATGACCTGCATTTTGGGTAATGAATGTTGCTACACAATGATGCAGGAGATACTGACGTAGGTCTCTGCTTTGTTTGTTTTGTTTCTGTCTGTGAGGTTTTCTTCTTAAAAACTAAATGAAATGGATCATTTTTTAAAGGAAAAAAATCCCTTAATAAAATGTGAAAATGAGAGCAATTTACTTGTTTTGGAGACGTATGGTAAAAGAACTGATTACTGGTAGGCATAAATGAGCAAGTTACATAATCAATATTCTATTAAGGGCAATGGAAGATTTCTATGCACTTTTCATGTTTTCAGAAATAAGAAGCTGGAGGAAGCCAGTTTTAAAACTAATGGTGGAAATAATTAAGCCGCAATGCACAATTCATTGTCACCAGGACAGGGAATCTGAGACAATTTTAATCAGACCTTGTAAATTGTTAAATCCTTTATAGAGGTAAGAGAAGCTTCTGGGATATATTAAAGACAGGTCTCAACATTCACCAAAAAATGAAAGTGAAGGTAAAAGAAGAAACACCTGACTATTGAGGTCAGCTTGTTTGTTCAGATGGACAAAATGAAATGACTCATTAGTTATCTACAGTATATTAGCCCATGATGAGTCACCTACTGCAGGGATTTAAAATTGTGAGAGAGGGCAAAAAGAAACCCAGCCATTTTTTTTCTTTTTGCTTTTATCTTAACAAATGTGTCTCATTTAGATATAAGAACATGTTGTAGCTTGTTTTCTAAAGTGGCAGGAAGTACATTGTGGTAATTTAGTGTTAAGAGAAAGTGACACGGAAGCAGGGATTCATTGTGGAGTCCTTGGTGCAGGAATTCGTTTTTATTTTCTCCTTCCAATACAGCCAAGAAAGTGGGATTTAAATGCAGAGTTTTACACTGAAACAAGCCAAACTGTGCTTAATTGTAACTACAAGGTGGTTTCTCTGAATAAGCCATCTTCGAACTGTGGCTTCTTCCTAGATATGACACAGTTAACATATATCAGATTTCCTAGAATCCACAGATCGATGAACTATTTGTTATTTGAATTATGAGACTTCTAATCCAAATGGGGGAAGGCTAATTTAAACTGAATGTCTTACATCTCCCATCCCCTCTTGACCTCCATATATCTCACAGGAAAAAATGCCTTGACTTTGTCACATTCTGTGTCTCTTAGACACAGATTAAGCTAATAAATCCTTCAATTTCTACAAGACTGAATTACAAAAAGGACCTTGTTCAGGTCAGGGGCCAGTAAGTCTGATACTCTTGACTTCTGAATTCTGTGGATTTGGGGATCTTGGGTATTGGCAAAACAAGAAGAAAAAGAGAAGAAAAAGAGGAAGCTGCTGCAACTGATAAACTGGGGAGGTAGGAAGCAATTAGGACGATGGCAAGAGGGTTAGTTTATTTTTCTAAGGTCATGTCTGCTGCATTGGGGTGAGGGCACTTTGTACGTGGTGAAAGTCTTGCTCTCCAGCATAGCAGACAATCTTTACAAGTGAAAATGTTGTTGCCCCACACAACTGTTGTGCCCCATCGACTGTCAGCAGAGCTAGCTGCAGAGTCAGATGAGAAGGAGTTGGTCTGGTCCAGCTTCAGAGCCTTTGGAAGGTTCTGATAAGGAAACAGCATCAGAGACAAATGCAGAGCCTTCCATCCTCCCCCAGGTGGAGAGGCAGCTGTCTTTGGGACCTGAACTGAGTAATGGGGAAAAAAACAGATGGGGCCCATCCCAGATGTGCATATGCACAGAGAGGAAAGGAGAGGAGAGCAAAGGAAAACAATAAGCCGGCTCTCAGGGAAAGGCAGACACAGATGATAGCCAGGCCCTCTCTGGCTTGGAAATAAATACAAGGGGATTAGGAGTGGCTGGTTGTCACAGACAACCATTCATTTCTATTATAGAGCAAGTAATTCAGATTTCTTGGCTAAACCCAAGGTTTGTTTTACTCATGAATAAACATCTTATCACTACTTGTGAAGGCTGGATCAGAACATCAACAGCCTTGGGATGTATAATTTAAAAGGGAGAATATGAGAAATATTTGCTTACCAGACCAAAGGAGTTAGTAGGAAGCTCTCCAATACCCAGCACCAGTTCTATTGTAAAGTTCCAGTTATATCTGAAAACATTTCTACTAATTTAAAGCCAATGCTAGGAGAGGAGGGATTATATAAAGCTAAGCTTCAGCAAAACAACAATTCTCGTAATGATTTATGACCATTTCTGTATTTTATTTCATTAGCTAAAATGATGCATATGCTTAATTATTTCACTAAATAGAATTTCAAATTCTCCAGACACACAGACTAAGAGATAAGCTCTGTGTAGCAGTCATAATACCATATACAGGCTTTTCCCCCTCTTATAAATTGGGATCTTCAGAAAACAAGGAAAACGAGTTTCAGAGGATTTGCCAAAACATCTGAGGCAGAGTTCAGTGCAACCCAAATCTGGAAACTTGTTTGAGCTTTCCAAATTTAGTCAAAACAAAATTTCCCCTCTGCTCAATAATTTATAGCATGGATATTCCCTGGCCTGCTTACCCCCCCCCCCACAAATTTTCATAACCATTTCCATTTTCCATTTCTTTCCTTAATTGGCAGAAATATCCCAGCAGAGCATAGATCACCAACCTTTCTACCCTTTCTCTGCCCAATGCCTCCTTTAGCCATGAAATGTCCCACCACCTTGCACATTCTTTCTAGCAGTGTCCCATCTCATCCCTGCCTCCCCAAGCTACTACTACTTCTCCTAAACCATTTCTAATTTAGCCCCACATGGATTTCAACCTCTAGAGCAGATTGGGGGAAACCAAGAATTCCATGCATTTAATGATTATGCATTGAATATTTTGCCTATATCAAATATAAGCATTGCATGAAGCTTTTTGTTGTAAATAGACACAAAATATTTGAATGTACCATTATTGCTGGGAATGCGGAGTGGCCCAGAAATGGGCAGCTAAAACTGAGTCTCCTGTCCTTTGATATTGTCAGCCCACTTTCTTTAACTAGAAGAAAATGATGGAGATTGTGCAAGAGGGGAAAAACTTTCCAAAGGCAAACTTCCAATGAAACGATCCAAATGGAAATAAAATTTCTGGCCGTGTTCATCAATGCTTGTTTACTTTGGCTTTCTTTAAAGGATTTAAAGAGACAATTTAATTTTTTGTATTTTGAAAGCTGAAATTTGCATATATAGCAGTCAACAGAGTCATCTCCTGAAAAGTCTGAAAGACAGAACATTTCAAAACTCCTCTTTGAATGTTGAAAAGAAGCATCTCGTTGGAATCTCCCCAATTTAGCTTGCATTTACGATGACCCAAAGAAAAAAGGCTTCCTTTTGTTTTCTTTTTGATGAGATGAAAGGAAAGGAGATTTAGAGGGGAAGAACTGGGGGGAGGGATGCCTGTCTAAAATCCTTTCTCCCAGGTGCTGAATCTGCAGCCAGCAGGAGGCGTTTTTGGCCGCCAAATGCTTGCAATGGGCAAGGGCTGTTTATTTGATCAGCCGCGGACCTCCATTGTTTGTAATCCTTTTAAAATTAATGCTTGATCCAGAAGACTGGCTTGAATTCCTGACCAATGTACCGTCTCTGTAGAAGCAAAATAGACTCTGATGATCCTCCTGTTAACACGGTAAAAACAGAAGCCTCTAACAGAAGAAATTCTGTTAGTTGTGGAATGCTAGCGCGCACACACAAAAAAGTCAATTGAAAGATGCATTAAAACACTCTTATGCTTGCTCTTTTTCTCCCCCCCCCTTATCTTCTCACTGGGATTTATTGAAAGTAGGTAAATTATATGCTGTTATTATGGTTGGTAGCACAGCTAGCCATATATGTGGACTGGCATTTTTGTCCATCTATTAAGCCTTCCAAACAATCTGGAATAGGCAGACGCTGTTGTTTGACAACGTTAAAGGTAGTTTTTGCAGCAAGCTTGAGCATCTGGATTCGGAAGCAGGCTGAGGCCTGCAAGCTGCAACAGCCTCATGTGCACCGGTAGCTTCTGCAGCCAGATTTAGGCTTCCTTCATTGGCTGAGTTGGGAGTAGGCCAAGGATTGCAAGCTGCAACAGCCACACAAGTACCAGCAACTTCTGTAGTCAGCTTTAGGCTCCTCTGGGTGGCTGAGTGGCTGGGTGGGAATCATGGCTAAAGCCTGTGGGAAAGTGATGGCATGGGGGGGGACCTGACCTTAGGACCAGACTTAAGGCCTGTGGGGACCAGAATAGTGGGAAGCAGAGCACAGTGTGCTTCAGGAAATGAAGAGGGAGGCCCAGTACAGGCAAGCCTTACCCATATTCTACTGAATGATCTATCTCACAGGTGTCAAACAATTGTGTCACGTGATATCACATGATGTATCACAATGTTTTTTGCCTTTGTAGAGCTGGGGTGGGAGTGGCCTGCATGTGATGCATCTGGCCTATGGGCCACCAGTTTGACAACCCTGACCTATCTGATAATATCCTCCTAGGAAGGTCTCACTTAATGATCTCAGATGTCTCACTTAATGACCAGCGCAACTTGCAACCATCACGGAAAATCTGTCCACAGCTTTTACTTCAGCTTCACCATTATTCCCGCTGTATATCTAATGATGGAATTACCTAAGTGTTAGATGATATCACTGCCAGTCATCAGATATCCTTCCAGTATAGTGAACTGGTCAAAGAAGGACATGGAAGTTGTCAATGTGAAGACCTGGAAGCTCTTCACAATGTAAAGAGGTTTCTACTCCAAGTCCAATATGCAGAGATTGTACACCAGGTGGAAAAAGCCACTGTCCTGGATGAAACTTAGAACATTAAGCAGTAATAGTATAAGATCAATAACATGGCACTCAAAGGTGAGCCGCTGAGAAAATGCATGAGGCAGCAGAAAATATGGGAGAAATATCAAACAGAAGAAATGTTGTGGCAAGACAAGAAGCTGTATGAGATGAACCATCAACAAATAGCTGAAGAAAGGCATTGAGAAACTCTACTTTCCAGTGACTGGAAAGGACTGGACTAAAAGATTGTAGTGAGGAAATGAACATAGCAGCACAAGAACAGGTGCTAATCACCAGTTCCATAGAAGAAGGGGTCTACCGCATTAGATAGCACCCAAGGTTCAGATTATTTAGAGAGGCGACAAAGAGAGTCCAACACAAAGATAGGGTGTAAGGTGCAAAAAGGGAGAGCATAGAGTGAATGACACAACCAAGTTGCTGGTATGGTGACAGGAACATATGCACAGGGCATGAGTTAGAATCTCCTAAATCCAGATGAGACATTCCACCGAAGGTCATGGAGAATAACAGGACTAAGGTTGTGAGACTTCCAGATTAGATGGACAGGTAGGTACTGGCCAATGAAACAAACATTGTGTTAGTAGACGGTTCCACCACAATACCGTGAAGCCCTTATCCACGGAGACATAAGCGCGAACCCTAATCCGTGCCGTCTGAATCGCTAAAGCAAATGCAATCTTACCGTGCTGACATAAGGGCGGAGGGCAAATCCACGCCTTCCGAAGCACTCAGCACCCTAACCCAAACCCTAACCCTAACCCTAACCCTAACCCTAACCCTAACCCTAACCCTAACCCTAACCCTAACCCTAAACCTAACCCTAACCCTAAACCTAACCCTAACCCTAACCCTAAAGCAAACCCCTAAACCTAATCCTAACCCTTACCTTAATTTAAATCGGCTTTCTGCCGCGGCGCTGTTTTAAAGCGCCCTTCTGTCGCCACACTGTTGTCGCGGTGGTGATGATGCGCGGTGATGATGTCGCGGCTTTAGCAACGTGATTTTATCACCGCTATTTTGACGAACGCGGTTTTGTCGTGCCACGTTAGTAGACAAGGATCAGAAGGCAGTGATGATGGTAGATGTAGTTCTAAAAATGACAGCAACATTAGGAAGAAGGAATATGAGAAGCAGGGTCTGAAGAGGATGTAGAAAGAATGTGGAAAGTAAAGGCCAAAGTGGTCCCAGGAGTGGTAGGGGCACTCAGGGTTGTGACTCCTTAGGTGGAAGAATGGCTTCAACAGATTGGACTCCATAATAACACAGGTTGGGGAGGAGGGAACAAAAAACTACTAAGTTATTTTTTATATTGCATGTGAAAATGTTTTAAAATAGATTCTTACTCCTTAGTTTCAGTGATGTAAATACTACCTAAGTAAAACATGAGTCTTGCCCACTTTTCAGTTACAGATATGTTTCTTTGATAAAGTAGAAATTAAGATTTTAACAGTTACTTCAACACCACACATAAGACTATGTCATAAATAAAATCTATAACACAGATTCTCAGTGATTGTTCAACCATCTGAGGCTGTATTTAGATATCATGATAATATTAATTTTTTAGCTGGTACAGTTGCTTTCAGACAAAACAGGCAGAATCCATCAGATTACTTTTTTAAAAAAACATTGAGTTTTTGAGACCCTGCTGAAGTGCACACCAATGTTTCCCATAGGTTTAAACTCTGAACTGAATATTCATTTACTTGCTATTGCATGCTATTATCAAGAATTATCATCATGTGGTTAATACCATGTCACGGTTTTATCAAGGATGTCATCTTTCTTTCTATTTTAACCTGATTTTAACATTTTTTGTCTGCATTGTTAAAAACTCTCAAAACACTACAAATACTACCAGGAGCACTAGCATATAAGATTCTGTTATACATTATTGTTACGTTATGGTTCATAGTTAAGGCAGAAACTTCATTTCCTAATTCCATTGCATTTGGAATGTGTAATCCCGTCTTGCTGTTTTCTAAGTAAATGTGCAGGGTTTGGGGTTTTAGGTTGGAATTTTTTCAGGGGTGGCGGCTCCTCTTGGTATAAGGTTTTCTAGGAAGCATTCTGAACTGCCAAACATGAATTTATCTGTGTTTTTAACACAGTAAAGGAAGACGAATTGGGTTAACATTTGGGTTAAGATAATTTGATATTGGCTTATATTTTAAACAGGAATATGAAACAATTTTATATCTGAAGTGAAGAAGATACTTTGGAGGCAGTGTAAACATCCCATCGTATCTATTGGATCAGGTCATCAGCTCCTTAATTAAAACGTATATTTACTGGGGGTCCCTCAGTGAGAGCCAAAGAACAGGTGTGACTTCTTAATGGAAGTGCCAATATTGACAACATTGAATAAGGCTTCGATGCCCTTGTCTTGTTGGAGACAGAATTTAGACATGAATGTATCTACTTGCATAGCTTGTACTTTAGGAATGAAATGTACAAAACTGTCTTTTGTGATTTTAGATCATTCACTGCTGGTTCAAAAAATATTCACATTCTGCTTGATTGGACCCAGTATTTCAGCTCTCTCAAGTTATCAAGAAGTGGGTCTTTCATATGCAGGTGATACCCCAAAATATTATGTAAAATCATGACAAATTTATACATTAAATCAGCTAAAATTGATTACTGATATATATGGCCTATCAACCTTTACATTTTTTTTTTTGCAAGAAGGGCAAGGAAATCAAAATTAAATCAAGGTGATAAATTTGAGACAAATTGCTTTCTTCAATAGAATTTATCTCCTCTTTTTTCTCCTCCTCCTCCTCTTCCTCCTCCTCCTCCTCCTCCTCCTCCTCCTCCTCCTATCAGTTGTACTTCTGTGTGCTATTTTTCTTTTGTAAATTAATTTGATACTATAAAACATTATAGTATGTTTTATATGTTTTATATAATAAGGAATGTTTTATGTTTTATATAATAAGGAATAAGCTGGTCCTTTATATTTTATGCTTGGGATCAACCATATTTCTGATAACCATATTTCTGACAACCATATTTCTGATAACAGTTTTTTCATAGAATAAAAAACCAAACAAAAAGGAAGAAAAATCAGAAAGAGCAAATTTTACAATTATCCTTGCATGATTCCCAACTCAAGAATAAGAGCTTTCCTTTCTTCTTTTCTTGTTATGCAATTGTTTAACTCTGGACAGCCAAATCAGGGAAATGAGAAATAATAATAATCCATCTTTCTTATTCTGTTGAATTTGGCAGTGTACAATAAGCACATTTGTATTTTCTCTTGCATGGTGAGATGCATTTTACACAGAGGAAATCTTCAAAGGTCTGGGATCATTTGGATTCTGGCTGGTTTGTACCCTTGAGAGTAGTCAGTATGTCTGGGAAGCAGGTGCAGAGTCATTCAAAGATAACATGGAAGCAGAGTCAGATTTGGCAAAAAGGAGGAAAGTGTTTGCAATTCCAAATGGCAGACACCATTTCAGTCCAACTTTCAATGCAACTTTAATTTGCCTTGAAGTATAGCTGGGCTAAAACTCTTTAATATTTCTTCCTGATGTAAAATTCACTCAAATATTAGAAAAAACATTTTTCTTTGTAAACTAGAATGTGTCTGGACTTACAAAGTACAAAACCACAAATTTCATTAAGCCACATTGTTTTCTCATTCACTCAGCAGAGTCCCACTTAGCATAGGTATTGTAGTAATTAGAATGGTTCTACCAGCTGAATCAAGGACAAGTTGGCTATTATTCACAAAATTGAGTACTCCTTGTAGTTTTCATGGAGAAAGTTAGTGAGCTTCACAATGAAATTGTTAAAAACGAAATTGCTTTTGACTTCAGGCACTGATGTAACCTAGAAATAAGCTTTCTCATCAGCTCTTTGAAACTTCTAAGAATGGAAATGCATAATTGTTCCCTGTGGATACACTGATTTCTTGGACAATGATAGAATTGGATAGGGATTGAAGGTGTTTTTTTTCCAGGAAAGCAATAAACAAACCTATCAATAGGTCAAAACAGAAGAGGCACCCTATTTTAGTAATCTAAGATGATCAAGAGGAATACTAACAAACTGATGTTTTGGTGTGTAGGTGGTAAAATTATGCCTTTCTTGAGTAATGGAATCAGTTTTCATTGGACAATGCAAATGAAAAAACAAGATGAAAAATCATATGCTTTGAAATAAAGAAGTTACCTCCTGTCCACCTTAATGTCTTGTGTTTTAGGAAAAAAAGCTGAAAGAGAAAGGAAATAGAATGTATAGGTTGCAAGTGATGATAAATGTCCAGTTGAATCTAATTCCTGATGACATAAATATTTCTCCACCATCGGAGGCTGCCCTGAACCAACTATGGCATTGCAATTGACTTTCCGAGACCTTAAATTTGCATTCTGTCTCTCAAATAGAAAGGTACATTATTTAAATAGAAAGCTGTCATGAAGCTATCATGAGGAAAAAGGAGTTTATTTATGCTATCAAGAAAGGTCACCATGACATCGCTGATGGGGAAAATATGGATGCAGAAGTTTGTCAATTGGCTGATTTGTTTTGTAAAAAGTAAACACTTGGTGCTGCATAACTGTCTTCATTTAATTAGCTTGTCAAAAGATTTTGACAAAGACCACAAGTGGATTACTGTGCAAACCTGAATGGCAGATTACCTCTATTGAATCATTTATTGTCCTTCAGTGCTTTTAATAGAATTGATCTAATCAAACCACTTCCATTCCCTTATCAAATGTTATGCTTTCCTTTTGTTTGTATGGGTTGCTAGCCAGTTTTTCAGAAGGCCTCTTTTTTCTTACCCTCTTTGATGTAATAGAACTATAATCAAATACCCTCTTTAGATAGCAACTGATACCCCTTCTTGGGTTTTGATTCTTATCTATTTATCAGAGACAGTAATGATTCTCTTTGAATCAGAGAGGTGTTTTTTCCCTCCCATCCTTGCTTTCTCTGATCAGCAACGAATGCATTTTTCTTTATATTACACATGATATCATTCATTCCCACACTTAGATTTATCTTGGGGAAAAACATACCACACACAACACATCTTCTACAAACACAAACAACACTTGTTTTGTTTTCACCCTGCCAAAATTAATGCAGAGGAAAAACTTGTCTTGGACAAAGGAGACTGTTTTTTATTTCATTATGTTTTCACATTTTCTCAGCTATGGGTTCACTATAAGTCGTTTCAGCTTACCAGTTAAACAACAAAATAAAGGTTTTTCAAAAGGTGCCAGATTTCCATAGATTTGTCCTGATTTAAGCATCATTTTAGAGCATTCCCTAGAATATGTTCTTTTTGGCTAACAAAGTTTCTCTTCCAACATAGAGCATTGCTATGCATCCTTTTTCTCAACCAGTTGTATTTTTGTGCCTATTTTCTCATCATATATATGTTTCTGTATACAGTTTTGTGCTAGAAATGGCATCTGCCCACCCCCCAAAAAATGTCTTTTTTCCCTATCTACACAGAACTCACATTCCCCACCTACCTCCAAATCTACTGTAGAATTAAGAGAAGGTACCCATAGAAGACTGTTAGAGGGAGTCAAATTGTACAAATGGAGATCTGATCACATACTGTTGAATAACCACGTTATTTAATGATCAAAAATAGGCATATTTAGTTGGCTTTTTATAGCAGCATTCAAAGTTATGTGATTTTTGTTTCTTCTATTCATTATGTTGTCAACATGTATGTGCTCAAATTGTAACCACCATCCCCCAGACACAACTAGCATGTTGAAGACACCTAAAGAGTTGATAGGGAATCAGGAAATGATCCCTCTGAATTGCTCTTCTAATAGCATCCCTTGTATCAGCAGATCTACTTACTGTATTTCTTCATTGAGGTCTATTATAGTTTCCCTACACATTTATTATTACTTTCACATTAACTGTGAATGTTTAAATATAGGTCATAGTCTATATAATTGGATAATCAGGAATGGAACTATATTATAACAAAGAAGACATAGAAAGGGAAAGAAAAGAATGCATATTATTTGTGGGGGGTTTTGTTCTTAACGGCATCAAAAACATCTGCTGGGGTGTTTTGTTTTTGTTTTTGTCTGCATAGAAAGCAAAGAGCATATAGACTTTTTTATCTAGATCAAAAGGGAAGACTATATACTACTCTTATAGTACATAACAATTTATCAGCCAACTTTCTCTATCCTAAAGTTTCTGGAGGTTTTCTACAAGAGACACTTGAATGAAAAGTTGGCCTTTATGTCATCACTGAGCCATGTTGGAGCAGTGGTTAGAATGCATTACTGCAGGGCCAACTCACTGCTCATTCCAGGAATTCAATTCTGAACAGCTCAAGGTTGACTCAGCCGTCCATCCTTCTGAGTTGGGTAAAATGAGGACCCAGATTGTTAGCGGCAATATGCTGTCTCGGTAATCCACTTAGAGAGGGCTGTAAAGCACTGTGAAATGGTATATGTCTAAGTGCCATTGCCATTACTGCACCATTTTTATTGCTTAATGAAGAAGAGAGAGAGAGAGAGAGAGAGAGAGAGAGAGAGAGAGAGAGAGAGAGAGAGAGAGAGAGAGAGAGAGAGAGAGAGAGAGAGAGAGACGTAGACATAGACGTAGACGTAGACGTAGATAGATGATAGATAGATAGATAGATAGATAGATAGATAGATAGATAGATAGATAGATAGATAGATAGATAGATAGATAGATAGATATAGATATATTTCATGCAGGACCCATGCTGTCCTTCTCAGACAGCATGTACCAGCATCTATAGTCATTGCTAGCAAATAAACTTAGCATCTAGCAGCATAAAGATAAAGATGATAGGTCTGACATATCAACCACCAGCCACACCAGGAGCAAAACCATTAACTTGTTGAAGCACTGGTTTGGAAAGGTAGCCAGTGGCTGAATGCAAAAAAATAGGTCATATTGTGTGCAAAAATCATTTCACCTGGCAATACTTTTCTACACAATACATACTTTTAATATTCACACATCTGTAGTGTTTCTATAACAAGCTTCTACAATTCCACTGTGAAGAGAGCTTGCTTCTAGGAAAGTCGCAAACAATGAAATATTAAAAGCCACTACAATATAAAAGAAGAAAGGCAGCATATTTCCAAATAGCAGCATCTGAATTTCAGAGGCTCCCTATAGTTAATCTTGGGCTTAATCTTCAGTAGGGAAATTCATTCACATTGAGCACATACACTGTGTGTGTGTGTGTGTGTGTGTGTGTGTGTGTGTGTGTGTACGTATGTACAAACATACATACATACATACATACATACACTGTATATCTCATGAAAAAAATCTCAACATCTTGTAATTAAATAATTTTTAAACCATCTGAAGATTTAAAATATCAGTGTGTAAATGTATATGATTATAGTCTAGCATATCTATAATTTAACACTTCGCCACTGTTCTTGCAAGATATTTTTTCAATCCTGTATATAAGAAGGTGTGAAAAAGTGGTATCAGTCTGTGAAATGTTTTTTTTAAAGAAGTCATTCTGTTTTTTTCTATGTAAGAAGCAAAAAACACAGATACGCAGTAAAGATATATGCAACTTCTGGAAGATAGAACATTCAGTCCTGCGTTCAGAAGATGCATATTGTTTACTTATAGGAAAGTGTAGCCCACTGTTTTTGCTAAACCTATCTCAGAAACTCTTGTTATGCATGCAGCTGGTCCCAAATTCAATATCAGCACCTTCAAAGAAATGTAGGTAAGACAACAGAACTACAATATTGTATATCTCACTGAATTGAACTAGCTATAACATTGCCCTAGATTAATTCTCATGAGTAGTATAAGGCAATGTAAAACACTCACACAGGTAGAGAAAGAGGATGATTTTGCACTATTTTCCTCTGTCTTCACTGCTTCAGAGATACCAAAGGGGATTCTTCCAGCAGAACAGCATGTTCTAAGGGCAGAGGATGAGAAATTATGAATATTTTGGTTTTCCTCTTTTCCATAGGTAAAAATAACAGAATAAAAGAGTTGGAAGGCACCTTGGAGATCTTCTAGTCCACCCCCCTCTGCTTGGGTAGGAAGCACTATACCATTTCAGACAATTGGTTGCCCAATATCTTCTTAAAAACTCCTCGATTCTTGGAGCACCCACAATTTTTGGAGGCAAGCTGTTCCAATGATTAATTGTTGTAACTGTGAGGAAGTTCTTCCACAGTTCTAGGTTGGATCTCTCCTTGGTTAGTTTCCATCCATTGCTTTTTGTCCTGCCTTCAGGTGTTTTTGGAGAATAATTGAAAACTTTGTGTGGTGGATAAAAACCATTTTGAGCATTTAAGGCTAGTTGCAAGGAAATATAATCATCACTTTATCTGTGGCCAAGACCCATGACAACCAGAAACAAGTGATAAATCATTTTTTTACAAAAAGCTTAGAGAAGTTTCAGAAAGAGAAGGTGTCTCCCAGTCATCTGAGAGGTATGCTATTTTGGCTCCACAGAGCATTAACTAACACAGAGAAGTTAGAGAGAGATTCTGAGATTCTGCTGGAGCAATGATGAAATAACTACTGTACAGTAATATAGTGAAGGGATTGGTGTACCATTCAGAGTCAACACACATCCTTCAGTATCACACAGGGGCAAAATGGAAAAGAAAACAAATGCTTATTTACATAATAATTGATAAGATGCATTTTTTTTACTTAATGTGAGAAGAACGTATATTGTTGAAATTTTTTAGAATTTCTCCACAAGGAAAAATAATTGATTAACTTACTCCTGGAAAATTACTATTAGCTTGGTGGCTTATTCCAATTCCCTTTCAGGTTTCAGTGGTCATTTAGAAGTTATGCAAAAAAGAATCTTCATATTGATTTTAAAACTGGCTCTGCTGCAAAGAGCCGCTTTAATTTCTCGAAAGCATCTTGACACTCCATAGTCCAGTTCAAAGGCTTCCCCGGCCTAGGTTTTGCTTCTCCTTTAGATTTTAGAAGATTTGTAATGGGCAGAATGATGTTAGTGAAAGAGGGAATAAATTGACAATAAAAATTTGCAAATCCCAAAAAACTTTGCAATTGCTTGCAGGTGTGAGGAGGTGCCCAATCAGTAATGGCCTGGACTTTTGCCGGCTCCATCTCAATGCCTTTGTGGGAAGTCTGGTATCCCAGGTAATCAATATTCTCCTGATGAAATTCTCATTTAGACAATTTCGCATAAAGTTCAGCGGCTCGAAGTTTCTTGAGGACTGAGCGGTCCAAAGTCACATGTTCCTCACGTGTTTCCGTGTAGATAAGGATGTCATTGAGATAGACTAGCATGCCCTTGTACAGATGCTCATGCAAAACTTCATTTATTAATTATATGAAAACTGCTGGCACCCCAAACAGGAATACCCTGAACTGGAAGCATCCCAAAGGGCAGTTGAAATCAGTTTTTCACTCATCCCCTTCTTTGATTCTGACTCTGTAGTAGGCCTCCCTTAGGTTCAACTTGGTAAAAATCTTCCCCTTCCCCAAGTGGGCTAACATATCTTTCATGAGTGGCAGAGGGGTATACATTTTCCAAGCAAATTCCATTAAGGTTTTTGTAATTCACACATAAACGAAAGGAGCCACCTTTCTTTTCTCTGAACAATATAGATGCGGCCACTCGTGGCCTAGCTGGTTGTATGAAACCTCTTTTTAAGTTTTTGTCAATGAAATTTTGTAATTCCTTCATTTCATGTGGGGTCATCGAGTATATCTGGGGCTTAGGGAGTTTCTCCCCTGGGATGTTTTCAATGCTGCAATTAGTGGCACGGTGGGGATGTAGTTTGTCAGAGGCCTTTTCACTGAAAACCTCCTTGAGGTTCAAATATTTTTGGGGATTTTCTCTTTTCCTTTAATCTTTTCCTGCACTGCTGCAGCTAGGTTTGTTTTGGCATTGGCTATGTGGGACTTCCTCCCCTTCCCCTCAGGGGGTTTTGTGGAATGAATGTGCAACCACCCTTTCCTCCAGTTCACGTAAGGGTTCCATTTCCGCAGCCACGGTAATCCCAGTATGAGGGGCCGATCCATCCAAGGTGCCACAATGAAACTCAAGGTTTCTTGGTGATCTCCCATCCACTTTTGTATTGGTTCAATTACAAAATTGGCAGGGGCACCCCCAGTGATTGACCCATCCAACTGGCAAAAGGCAATGGGCATTTTCAAAGTCCTCAGTCTTAAACACATTTTCTCCACCACCTCCAGGCTGATTACACATCGGGTGCATCCAGAGTCTTCCCCTGGGCTCCAGTTGATGGCACTTTTAATTCTACTGGGATGGTCATGGGGCCCAATTGGGGACTCACCGAGTGGTCATCATCTGAATCATTTTCACTTTCTCCTGTGGAAGAGGAGGGTTCCTTCTCCTCCTGGCCTGGAGAAAGGACATCAGCATCTTCCACGCCTTCCAGGGCAGTTTCACAGCCTCTCCCTAGCTGCCAGCAGGTTCCTCCACACCAGCCGGGGTCAGCATATGCACAAACAGCTCACCAAACTCCTGTGTGTACTCAACCTCAGGCCTCCTCTCCTGGGTTAAGGATTTCATCATGCTTTTTGCCTTTTAATTTAGGAGGGGGTCACCAAAACATTTCCTCAGGGCAGTAATAAACTCCTTGTAATCCCTCAGCAGGGGGGTATCATCATTACGCAAAGCTAACATCCAGGAAGCCTCTTTGCCTCCCAAAGCCATAGTAATACTTCTTACTTTGGCAACTTCTGATGAGAAAACTTCCCCATACTCTTGCATGTGATCCCAAATTTGCAATACCCCCCCCCCAGTTCTTTGGGATCTCCTCTGTAGATCACTCCAAGTGGAGGAATCTGAGGTATTTGGTGCCTTCGGGGTTTTTCCCCCTCCTTGGGGGAGCTCGAACTGCTGCTGCTGTGGATGGAGCCCTTCCCTCTTGCCCAGCTCCAGGAGCTGTTCTCAGGGATGTTTCAGGGCTAACCAGGTCTTCTGCTCCCCTCTCCGCCTGCTCGGCTAATGCACTCTCCCCTTCAGTGAGACTTACATGGGCGCCCCATCATTCCCAAGCCTCCTGAACAAAGTGTAAAGCATGGGTCATCATGAGATCCTCTCTTTCCGCTGCCTGCCAGTCATGTTCTGGTTTTCAGCTGGTTGTGACCCTTGCCATTCTCTTCTCCTGCTCCCCCCATGGAAGCTTTTAACTCCAGGATGGGTGCGAAGTGAGATCTTGCTTAATGTCAGGCATGCCTCCTTCAATATCCAAGAAAGAAAAATATCAACTCCATGTTAATGGAGATAAAGTACTTTTACTAGATATGAAGTGAAAGCAGCTAAAAGGAAAGCAAGATCTGAGCCAGAAAGGCAGGAACATATACATATCAAACGTTTACCAACACCCTTCTCCAGTTCCCCAACCCAGTGTCCAATCTGCAACTCCCTAAGGTGTCATGTGGGCTGCATCTTCAAACAGCCTCATCAATTGGTATGTGAGACAGTTGGCCTTGACCAAGTCCAAACATCAGCCACAAGCATGCACAGAAGATGGTGAGAACAAGACTCCTCCAGTACAATATTATTCCCTTCCCCAATACCATGCCCCCCCCCATTCCTATGGTAGCTGATTGTAAGCAAGCATAGCAAAGCAGCCATAAGCAAGTAACCAATACAGAGATTGACACACTCTCCCTCTCTATCCCTCAACCTACCTACATACACACACTCTCCCTCCCTCCCTCCCTCCCTCCTGTATTTCTCTCTCTCTCTCTCTCTCTCTCTCTCTCTCTCTCTCTCTTTCTCCCTCCCTCCCTCCCTCCCTCCCTCCCTCCCTACCTACCTACCTACCTACCTGCTCTCTCTCTCTCCCCCTACCTACCTACTGTATTTCTCTGTTTTTCTCTCCCTCTCTATATCTGTATCTACCTACTTACTTTTTTTAAAAAAAATGCCTCTTCAAAACCTTGGTGCATCTTATACTCCGAAAAATACAGTACATATGTTAACCAAACATTACTGAGCATTAGGAGTAAGAGACCAATGGAAGATTTTATCCCCAGATAATTGATTTAATGAGCTAAAAATGGTATTGAGGCTTCTTTTGCAAATTAAGAGTTTTTTAAAGCAGTGTATAAAATCAATAAAAATGGGCATCCCTTTTATGGTGAAAAGCTAGAATTGTGGAAATGAAAATAAAAGGAAAGAGGGAATTTGTAAATTGGAATAAATCAGATTAAAAATTCAGTGATGGAAAACTGTTAAGTGTGTCAGGCCTACATAAACTTATAATTTCCCTTGAATGTGATTCTGTGAATCAATAAATTGCAGCTGCACTTATTGGTCCATTTCTTCTGTTGAACCATCAGGATCTGATTCTTTCATGAGCTGAAGCTATGTCTACTTCTCTGCATAAAATATCTCTTTGTATAACTTATAACCATGCATAATCAGTTTTCAATACATAGATTATGAATTTCCTTTTTAAATGCAGGACTTTGATAATGGAAAACCAACAAAGACATAGGATTAGTGAGTGTGGTTCCACTCTTCACCTCACTGATTGAATGAGGCTAAAAAATAATGATGAAATGTTGGCTCATTGGTAGTAATCCCGGAAAGGTGATGCTATTGTGGCCAGTTAAAAATGTTGATGTCACATTTTGATAGCATTTTTAATATTCTTATTTCATGTAGAATTTCACCCTAAGGATAAATCCAGTATATTCCAGTAATTCATTTGATTTTGACTTAAATGATGCACATTTCTGATTTTGATTGTGAAGCTACTCCCTATCATGATTTTACTTGATGATATTGCTTGTTAAGGTACTTGACTAATTATGTTATCTCTCTAATGCTACATACAATATATTAATTTGATCAACTTATTAATTTAGACTGAACACAATTTTTTCAATGTTCCATGTCCACCCTCATTTATACCATAGTTTTCCTATTGTTCAATCTTGGATAGATACCACTTGCAAGAGCTACCTTTGCATCTTTCTCTGTTTAGCCCAGTATAAGTATGATATAAGGACAGCATAATTTGAAATGTTCCATGAGATTTCCCACCCCAACTGTGCATACATGAATTTGCATAGGATTAATGCAATGCACACACTGACATCCATCCATCCATCCACCCACCCACCCACCCACCTACCTACCTACTTATCATCTGCAGTATGGACATTAGAAGGATATAAACATCCTTCTGGTGTGTGTGTGTGTGTGTGTGTGTGTGTGTGTGTGTGTGTGTGCGCGCGCATATGTCAATCTGTGTGTGTTCACTATATAACAATGACTACCTTCAATATATTGATTATTTTATCCTTTATTCAGTGTCCCATCACCTTTGCTCCCATTTTTCATCTTCTGAACTGTTTACTGATATGGCTAGAAAAGAGGAATGAGAGAGGAACTTTATGATCTTTCAGACAAGGGAATAGTTTTTTTGGGGGGAGGGGGGCTGTACTTTCTGTTAAGCAACCACTCACTTGCAACTCAGATATAGTTATATATCTGGTCATATAAATGGTCATCTATGACCATTTCCTTAGAGTTTTGTGAGGTAAATATATATATATATATATATATATATATATATATATATATATATATATATATATATATATATATATATATATATATATATATATATATATATATATATATATATATATATATATATATATATATATATATATATATATTTTCATATAAATGGTCATCTATGACCATTTAAATATATATATATATATATATATATATATATATATATATATATATATATATATATATATATATATATATATATATATATATATATATATATATATATATATATATATATATTTTCATATAAATGGTCATCTATGACCATTTCCTTAGAGTTTTGTGAGGTAAATATATCTGAATTGCAAGTGGGTGGTTGCTTAACAGAAAGTACAGCCCCCCTCCCCCCCCAAAAAAAACAATTCCCTTGTCTGAAAGATCATAAAGTTCCTCTCTCATTCCTCTTTTCTAGCCATATCAGTAAACAGTTCAGAAGATGATGTAAAAGAAAGATTGAGTCTAATATCTTTACAGGAGGAGCCTCCCCCAATTTCTCCTTTGCATTTATTACCTCCATTGGAAGCTTGTGATGAACATTGCCTCACCATCAATTATTATACAAAGTTGACAAACCCCTTCATGTCAAGCCCACTGTGAATTTGGCCAATGAATACAGTTAACTGTGTGTTTATTTCCTGCTGTTAGGTGAGGGGGGGGGGGGAAATCAAACAATCTTACTGCTTCATAAATATCAGAATCTCAATATTTGTGCTGATGTAATTTCTGACCATAAGCCAAGGAGACTGAGGATGCCTCACATTTTTGGCTTGGCTTGTTTTTCTTCTGAATCACACCAGCTGAAATCAAAGTCATGAGGTTCAAGGTTCATTGTTTATATTCCTAGGAGTTCCAGGGCATTACTTCATATATGGAAACTTGGCAAACTTAGCAAGCTTTGCAAACCTAACTAAATCCCACCAAGAGGTACAGTTGATCAATTTGTTCAAGACCAATAATCATTTGCCCAGATCTCATTATTTGATGGCCCACACTTTATAGACATAATGGAAATTATAGAAATGATGGAATTACACATAATGTATACATGGTAAATATTCCTGGACTTATATATTTTCCTTTGAGACAGTTCCTTAACTTTAAATACTGCATTAGTTCTGCAACATGAAAGTATCAAAAGGGGAGATAGAAACCATATTTCAACTTAGTCTGTTTACAAAAATCTAACTGTCCAATGGACATTTACATTTAGGGCTGGGAACATCATATTTGGGGAAGGCTGGGATAGAATATTGATCTAATATACTCCTTATTTGAGACAAAACATCTTCAGATTATTTTATTTAAACATAGAATCTCCCTTTGTCCAAAACTCTTGATAGCTGCTGTTGTGTTCTGAGGCAGAAGAAAACCTCTTGAAACCTTTTGGATCAATTTTTATTTGATTCCTTTTAAACTGGGACTGAGCTTTGGGAACTTCTGTGTGAAAAGCCTCCAATCTGAAGTTGAATTGTGGCCTCTTGGCAATTTATTTTTTTTTTTTTTTGAAGAGAACTTTTTTATTTTTCTTTAAAAAAAACACAAATATGTCATCATTTGTCAATCATTAAGACATTGAAGTACATTTTTTGTTGTTGTGTGTACCCCTCCCTCCCTCCACCCCCCCACCCCCCTCCTCCTTCCCCCCCCCCGACTTCCCAGAACCCGTACACGGTATGGATTTTTAACTAGCACAGTCTAAAATCTATTGAGAAAAAAGAAATAAAGAAATTAATGACATTCTAGATTGACCTTAGCTTCTTCTTACTGAACTGACTTTTAACAGTTTAACTCATTTCTGATCTTAAGCATAGGCTAACTGGAATTTCTTAGTCCCGTATTTATTTTGTATATAGTCCATCCATTTTTTCCAGTCTCGTTTATATCTCTCATTTGAATGATCTTTGAGATATGCCAATATTTTAGCCATTTCAGCTAAGTTTGTTACTTTCAATGTCCATTCTTGGATTGTAGGCAAGTCTTCCTTCTTCCAATATTGCGCCACCAACAGTCTTGCTGCAGTTATCAGGTGCAGAATCAAATTGGTCTCTACCACTGTAAAGTCAGTACATATACCTAGTAAAAATAACTGAGGAATAAACTTTATCCTTCTTTTAAAAACATTTTGCATGACCCACCATATTTTTATCCAAAATGCCTTAACCTTTTGGCAGGTCCACCATATATGATAATATGTAGCATCGAGAGAACCACACCTCCAACATTTAGGCTGTACATTCGGATACATAGACGCCAACTTTTTAGGATCTAAATGCCATCTATAGAACATCTTGTAAAAATTTTCTCTCAGATTTTGAGCTTGTGTAAATTTCACATTTCTTACCCAGATTCTTTCCCATGTATCCAACATTATTGGTTCCTCAATATTTTGAGCCCATTTTATCATACAATCTTTAACTAATTCTGTTTCCGAATCCATCTGTATTAATACATTATATATCCTCTTTATATGCATTAAGCTTTGATCTCTTATTTGTTTAAGCAGATTATCCTCAACTTGAATAAAACCAATTTTTTGATCTATACAAAAAGTATTGTGTTTTGCATATAATAAATTAGTAGCTACCTGGTCAGAGATCAACATGTCAAATTGAGATTTTAATATGTTAATAGCTTCCTTAACCTTTGTATCGTCTGGTTTCCTTGTTAACTCCAGCTCTTTTCTCTTAATTTCCTCTTCCAGTTCTGTTCGTTTTAACCCTTGCTTATTTCTATGTGTTTTATTTATATTCATCAAAACTCCTCTCATATACGCTTTGCTTGCATCCCATACAAATTCCATAGATGTACCCTTATTCATATTCAAAACAAAATATTCAGATAGTAATTTTTTACAATCATTAATATACTTTTCATATCTAAATAAGTTTTCATTCAATCTCCAAGACCTTCTTGCCTGCACTACCCTTCCCAACTCCATCCAAACTGGGTTATGGTCCGAAAGGACCCTAGCTGCAATCTTTGTTTTCTTGACCCTAGAAAGCAAATCATTAGTGGTTATAATAAAATCAATCCTTGAAAGGGATTGATGCCTGTCCGAGAAGAAAGTGAAGTCATATTCCTCTGCATTTCTTTCTCGCCAAATATCTCTCAATTCAAAATCATCCATAATGTCAAAGAAAGATTTGGGTAACTTTGCTCGCATCTTGGTATTTAGGCGGGAAATCTTCTTATCTCTCTTAGTGTCTATCACTCCATTCCAGTCACCCAATAGTATACAGGAACTATAGTCCCACTGTACTAATTTAGCATGAAGATTTCTATAGAATCTATCTTGCTGTTGATTGGGAGCATAAATTCCCAAAAGTAATGTCTTTTTCCCTTCTAAGATTAAGTCTAAAGCAATATATCTTCCGAAGGGATCTGCTTCTATTAATTCAGCTTTCATATCTTTTCTTAAGTATACAACTATACCATTCTTCTTTTCCATAGCAGAAGCTGCAAAATGTTGACCAAGTTTTGAGTTGATCAAATATTTTTGATCAGTTGACTTGATATGAGTTTCTTGCAAACAAATTACATCGTTCTTAAACTGTTTGAGATAATGAAATATTTTCTTCCTCTTCTGTGGAGAGTTCAGTCCGTTGACATTCCATGTTAAAATCTTAGTTGTCATCTTTGGTTGGTTGAAGCATTTTTAGAGCTTCCTGCACGGCCTGTTTAACCTTAGGTCTAGCTCCTCCCACTGCTTCCAGATTTGTTGTTGTAGTTCTTTGATCGATGGCCGATGATTGTTGATGCTGTTGCTTTTTAGCTTGTTTCTCCATACGTCTAGTAGTCATGCGGCTAGGTCTTGGTTCCATAGCACCTTGCACTTCTAGAGAAGAGAGATGCTCCATCTTGTCTGGTGGTTGTGTAATTTGCTGTCTATCCTGTCCTTCTTGTGGTCTTTCTCTAGGTCCAGATGGTGCAGGGTGTCCGGCCTTCAATATATTATAATAAAAATCTCGGGCTTTCCATACAGAGTTGAGGCGGTACCTTTGCTTATCAAATGTAAATATGATGCCGAATGGTGCATCCCATCTATACTGTATCTGACGATTTCTGAGTTCTTCGACCAAAAAAGCGTAGTCTCTCCTGGCTCTTAACATTTGAGGTGGTATCTCTTTCAAAACAGCCAGGTCTTGACCGCCAATTTGAAGCTTAGTGTTATAAGACGCTTGCAGTACCATATTTCTAAACTCTCTTGTAGTAAAATATATAACGATGTCTCGAGGAAGCTGCTTCTGCTTTGCCAGCCAGGAGTTAACGCGGTAAGCTTTGTCAATTTGCCAGCCTTGGTTGGTCCCTGGTCTTCCCATCAGGCGGTCAAAAGCTTCCGATAGGATCTGTTTCAGGTTCTCCTGTTTCTCCTCACGCAGCCCCCTTACTCTTAATGCGAACTCCATTTGTCGGTACTGTATCATAATAATTTCTTTTTCAGCATTTTCCACTTTTTGTTCCACCACCTCTGTTTTCAATGTCAAGTTAGCATTGGCATCATTAAGAACCTCTAGAGTATCTTCCACTCCAGAAATATGTTCTGTTAATACAGTTACAAGACTCAGCATGTCGTCTCTAATTTTATCAACCTTAGCCTCAAATTTCTCATACAACTCCTGTTTAAGTCCTTTTATTTCACTTTTAATTTCTTCTTTCATTTCTTTTATTTCCTCTTTTCTCTCCTCTCTATTATCTCTAAATTTATCTTCCATTTTAATTGTCTGTGCATTAAGAGCCTCGCTTAGATTACTCAGAAAAAATTCTTTCGTTAACATATCTCCAGCAGGGGGCGTAGGAAGCGGAGGCTGCAGCTTTGTGCCAGGCACTGAGGATGTGCCCCTGGAAGTAGAGGGTGACGACTTCAAGTTAATATTTGGTTTTGAGGCCATTTCAAAATTTGTCTGCCTG
The DNA here is from genome assembly GCF_051295495.1 of Thamnophis sirtalis. NCBI lineage: Eukaryota > Metazoa > Chordata > Lepidosauria > Squamata > Natricidae > Thamnophis > Thamnophis sirtalis. The sequence goes on along the minus strand of NW_028261386.1, from coordinate 112,945,943 downwards.
CAGTTAATAAAACTCTATTGCCTAAATATGCAGCTTTAAGTAAAGAGGCTTTTATTTTGAAGTTTAAGGCTTGGCAAAACTTTCAGTGAGTAAACATTGTAACAAGACCGTTCAACAGATTCATCACCATTTAACTTCCAGATAAGCAAGGTTAATGAAGGAGTAAAATTCTTCTATTGTGAAACCAAAACATATGATAAGCAATCTCTTTTGTTTTGAATTCTTTTGAATTCTTGTGAGAATTAGCAAAAAGTGTTCGTTATTACCGGAGAAACCAGCCTGCTCGGCGCCATTTTAAAAGCCTCTGAGTAAATAATTTTTCGGAGGAGAAAAAGAAAAGAAGCTAAAATGTTGATAAGCAATTATTGTCCTCGCAGTAAACGGATTCAGCTCGTGATAAGATTAAATCAAACAAAACTTAGAGCAGAGTGGGAGAGACCTACTTTGTCCTGCACAAGGCAGTTTGAAGTTCCCAGCACGGACAGCCGTTCTGCCTTGGGCTAGCCCCCCTTTCCTTGCAAGCACAAAAGCTGCAAAAATCGAAGAGCATTTGCCAGCAAAACAGTTTCTTCTTTCCCTCTTGCCTGAAGGATAAGAAAACCTGATAGGACGTCAGATGGAAGATCCTCTAAACAGGTACGTAGCCAGGAATTCGGAGGCAGCTGATTTTTTGCTGCCCCCACCAGTAGGCTCCTCCCAGGAAGTCGCCTCTTGGCAATTTATTAAGAAGTAGATTGTGCTCAGGTATAGTGATTTGCTGAAGATCGTGCACTAAACTTAATCACTTACTTTGGATTTTGATTCTGGCTTCACCAGGCCTTTGACCAATATTCTAGGCATAAGGCCAATTTAGACCCTAAAGTATTAAAAGTATTACTGTTGCAATCAGTGCAAATCCATTTAATTTCCACTTTGCTATGCATTTCCTCACTTAATGGGAGGCTTAAAATACAAGAATCACATTTCTGACTCCTTTTAGAAAGTTAATTGGACCCATTAAATATATTGCTGAGTTAAATTACTAAATGCAATTCATAAATTCATGTTATTGATAATCAATGTTATTACTCTAAAATTTGAGGAAGAACAATTTTGAACACAAGAAGATTTTTGAATTGTTAAAATATTAATAATTAGGCCACACCTACAGAAGAGATTCCAAAAAAATTGAAACTGACACACACACACACGTGCACACAGACAGACAGACAGACAGACAGACTCACACAGAGCGAGAAAGAGAAAGAAAGAACAAAAGAAAGAAAAAGTGAGAGAGATGAAAGAAAGAAGGAAAAAGGGACAGAGAGACAAAAGGAAGGGAGAGAGAGAGAGAGAGAGAGAGAGAGAGAGAGAGAGAGAGAGAGAGAGAGAGAGAGAGAGAGAGAGAGAGAAACACATGGCCGGCAAGCCACTCCCACCAGGTCAGATGGCCAGCAAGCCACTCCCATAAAGGAGGCCACACCCACAGAGTAGGTTCGAAATTTTTTTGAAACCCACCACTCATACATACATACATACATACATACATACATACATACATACATACATACATTATACACATCCTTCTTTCCAGATGTTCTCACTTCAGATACATCCCACATTATTGCATTGCTTTTCCTTTTAATTCCATTCACAAGAGAATTTCTCATGTAGTCATCTTCACCCAATTCAACTTTTGGTTTTAATAAAAATCACTGCATTTCTCTATTAATAGTTCCTTGTTCTCTTGGACTATATTTTTTCTCTATAAGTGCATTATACAACACCATCCTTTTTTTACAGCATTCCCTTATATAGGGTTTTTCCCTTTCATCTGTAGCATTTTTCACTTTTTTGAATATTCCTTTCGATAACTTCAATATTTTCTGTGACATTTCAAACTATAATTATGGTCACTGTGTTCCAGAAAATTCCTCTTCCCATATGATCACTTCCCACTCATTTGGTTGAGACGTATATTAATCATCTAGTATTTTTTTATACTGAACTTTTTTCTTCCCAAGTCATTCTGTTTTCATTCTATTTTTTGTCTTCTTTCCTATTTTTAATGTCTATTTTTCTCCAAGATTCATTCCACATTATGTCACAGCCAGAACTCTTCACTAATTTTCTCAGGTGCTCATCATAAACAATGGAATTGTGTTCATAGATTTGTCTCCATTATTTTGTCCTATGAAGATAGATAGAGATAGACAGATGATAGATAGATAGATAGATAGATAGATAGATAGATAGATAGATAGATAGATAGATAGATAGATAGATAGATAGATAGATAGATAGATATTAATAGTTAGAGATAGGTAAGTAAGTAGGTAGGTAGGTAGATAGGTAGGTAGGTAGAGAGAGACAGACAGACAGACAGACAGATGCCGTCCAAGGTGTGTTTTCCTATTTTTTGTTTAATTTAATTAGGGAGGTTGCCATGTACCTTAACATGCATTCCAAGGATTTAGGTAGCTGCACTAAAGAGATATTTTATTCTACTTGTTTGAATCTTACAAAAATCTTCATTAGAACTGAGTTTCAGCTAATAACAAGTTCAAAAGTAACATTTATGAACATTAATAAAATAATAAAGTGAGTATGGATGGTGGAATCAGCCCATGTTTCATAGCTAAAGCTCAAGTGATTTTAGAAGAATAATTGGAATATGTGAAACTCATACCTAAATAGACACTTGCTAAATTTCTTTCCGGGACTTCTACTTTGCAGATTGAACAACAGATTATTTATTAATGCATAGCATATTTGTATTGCTTATTAATAATGCACTCTTCTAACCAATACTCTAGTTTGAACTGTTCTGAAAAGTATACATGTATGCATATTTGGGCCTTTAAAAAAATAATTCTGAGCATGAGCTGGACAAAGCACAATTATTTCTTTCAGGATTTAATTCACTTAAATACAAGATTAGTATACAGCACTTGCATTATCAAATGCTATTGTGGTTGTAAAGGGGGGTGGAATCCTAAAATGACCAGAAAAATGAACACAAACACACATAACACGTCATATTACAATGAATGTCCATTGTAGAACCCCTGTCTAAACCTTTTCAAGCCAATTATTTTTTTGGTTTTTTTCTATTGGTACAACCACTTCAACCAACACAAGACATTGGGATGACCAAAGTGCAAAGCAAACCTGAATCAAACTTTATAGCTCCTTTGCTTGCCATTCTACCTAAAGATGTTCACATTTTCATTCTTTTTCTAAAACTTTAACTGCATTTAAAGAACTTTCCAACAAATCTTTCATATTCTATTCTTTGCAGTGAATAATTACAGGAAAACAATTCCGAAGATGTGGGATTTTATTCCAATTTGTAATCTTCAACCACTTTTTGTTCAGATTCAGTTTCTGACTCAGTTATTCGTTAGGGCTGTATAAACTTAAAAATGATTAGGAAGAAATAGTTTAGAACTCAGGAAAACATAATGGCAGTATCTGTCTACTATTCCTTAACACTGCCCAATTTTTCTCAAACTTTTGCAGAAGCCTAAAAAAGACGACACTGGTTAAAAGAGACCACTCATTCTGCCTCTTAAAGAAGCAATTTCTTCTTTTTTCCCCAATAAATTCAATAAAAAGAGCCTACTTTAATGAATAGTAGAGAGGGACTAGGCTCAGAAAGCTCTCAACCATTTATACCAATCATTTGCCCAGCCTTAGCTGTTTAGGTAATATCAGCTTTCCTCAGTTAGAAAGAATGCAGAGAGCTATTTGCAAGCCATGACTAATTGCTGGATGGTTTTCACTCTGGGTCATGAGGTGATGGGTATGCCAGGGCAGGGGGTGGGGTTTAGTCTAAATACCAAGTAACTATGAAAGGTGGTGGAGAGCACCGGATGTCAGCTCTGACAATTTATTTATTGCCTTAGTGCTTTGTTGGTCAGTTCATGCCAGAGGAAGATAAACTACATTTTCAAACCATCTCTGTGTTTGGCTGTTATCCTTAACCCTTCGGAACCTGACAGTTTTGTCAGAGTTCTTGGTGAGAGTTCTGATAGTTGCTGATAATCTTGGAGGTAAGCCTCATCTACCTTTTCATCTCCTTTTCTGCCCCATCTCCTTTTCTGCAAAATGTCCATGCCCCATTAAGCTTCTTTGGATATCTGATGGACACACTATTGACCAGGATGAGCTGTAGCCTGGGGCATGTTAAGGAATAGGGAACTCCTCCAACAGAATGTTCCCCTTTCCAATTATACATAATCTTCTCCTTCCTGCAATATCCCCTTCGGCATCAGAGCCCATCATCTTCAACATGACTCATTGACCATTAAGAGACTAGAGAGGTGGAGGTGGATTCAAGGAGTTGCCAGGGAAAAGAAACGAGGAGCAGTGCCAATGTAGGTGCCCTGTTACATCTGAGAAAGATGCCGCATAAATAGAAAGTGTTATTTTTTCAGTAGATCCACTAGCACATAAAGGACTATCATTATCCATACATTGCATTCAAATCCAGAGAATTCTGTGTCTGGAAATAATGGTCTGATATTTGCAGTGGATGTTCATGAGGTAGAATTAGAAACTTTCTCCGATGTGATACAGGTGTAATGATATGCAGGGTTAGTCCTTTGTGGTCAGAACTTTGCCATCACTGCCTGATTCATTGGTGTCAATTGCACAAAGAAAAGAGTAAATCCCTGTTGTTGCTTTTTTAGGAATAGTAGTTTCTTGCTCTTACTCTGGTTTCTTTGATTTCTGTGACCCTGCATTGTCATGGGCTCCAATAATTAATACTGCTTTAAACAACATTATTCAGTTCCTAATTAATAGTGGCTCCGTTTCCCAGGATTTGGACTTAAAAGGGGAAAATGAGAAAAAGAATGATGGAGTTTATTTATGCAGAGAGAGAAAATCAAGGACTATTTAATCAAGGATTAAATTCTTATTTAATCAAGAATTAAAATAAACTCTTAAGTGAACAAAAGAAAAGAAGAAATGATACATTTCGTGTATTTTTTTTCTTTGGAAAAAAAGGTATTTAGGGAAATATGACAGATGTGACATGACTAGTACTACCCCATAGTTGGACTTAGCAGTCAATCAAATATCTGATCCCTGGTGGAATGAGTGGGCTGAGGTTGCTTAGAAGAGTTCATGAAAATTGTTCCCATAGCAACGAAGCTGAGTTCTGTCAAGTAACTCATGCTGAGATTAAGTCCTATATGTGTGCTGGGAAGCAACAAGGGAAAATAAGTTGGCTCTAACAACCTTGGTTCCCTAATTGAATCGGTTTGATCCGTTTCACACATGGACATGCAGGCAAAAGGACAGGGACCTAACTCTATCACCATCACAGCAGCATGAGAGAAGCAAGACTAATTTCATTTCCATCCCAAATTACCGCAACCATCATCATTGCTATACAAGACTCCCAATGTGATCAGCTGCAGGGAAGAGAGGATTTCCGCTCTTGCATATAAATGACACGTGGAGAGAAAAAGAGTTGTAAATGCTACTCTTGCCTAAAATATCCATATAACCTACCAGTCTACTCATCTTTCCTAGGGAGCTAAAAATGTGAAATGATATTTTTTTGTCATGTTCAAACTGCATACTTTAAACCTTACATTTGGTCAGGATCTTATATGAATCCCAAATTATGTAGGAAGATTCAAACAGTGTTCAACATTTCCATGAAGAATCAGTTTCTAACCTTCCATCTATAAGCATATGTTGGCAGTGGCAATGGCCAAAATGGGATTACTTAGACCAGGGGTCACCAACCTTTCGGATCTCAGGGACCACTAAATTCATAAATCCTGTGGACCACTAATATGATTTGTCTAATGACTGGATGGGTGGGCATGGCTAGGTGGTCATGTGACTGGGTGGGCATGAGGAGCATTATGTCACTCATGTTAAGGGGTGGCTCACCAGCCTCTACTTACTCCTCCCCTCCCAGCCACTTCTTGCGTGCCTGCCTGGGCTCCTTAGGATCCCAACAGGAAGCAGTTGTTGGAGCTAAGCAGCCACCATGAGAAAGAGTTGGCAAATCCACCAGCTTAGTTCAAGTTTTGTCTGAGAAGGAGTTCAGCAGAAGCACCAAGAAGGAGGCTCAGCAGAAGCACCACACTGAAGACTATGAGCATAGGCTTTCCAAGCAGATGGAAGACCTGCGGGACTGCAAGGCCAGTTATCGGTGCCTGGAGGCTTAGCATGCTGAGATGGTCAGTCAGTTCCAGGCCATGATGCAATCCCACTGCAACAAGGCCCTCCAGCTCTTTGCCACCAGCAGCACTTCCCTCCAGACTTTGCCCAAAGCCCCACACCAAGAGGCTGAAGCAGACCCCAAGTCAGAATTTCTACTCCCTCTGCCCTATCACAAAAAGACCCCAAAGGGGGAAAACTCTCTAGAGCAACATAAACATTCATTGCACATATACAGCCCAGGGTCCATAGTTTGAGAACCCCTGATTTAGTGTAATATAAAAAATGCAAATACTTTTTCTGCAGACTACCAACATTTTCTCGTGGATCACCAGTGGTCCATGAACCACCAGTTGGTGACCGCTGATTTAGACAATGAGGTTAGCACAAGAGCCCTATGGTTACTTCATGCATTGATGTCATGGACAAAAATTTTAGAGTAAGCTATGTGATATATAACACAGATGGTATATATATATAAAATTATATTCAGATTCTTTGATAAGAATTCATCTCAACAATTGACCTTTTCATATAATGGTCCTTGTGGGTATTAGCAAATACCCATCATCTCAAAAGTTCATATGCACCAACTGTGCCTCCCAAATTGGAAACTACGTTCTATTCTGTGTATGACATATTGCCATTTTGTAGAAAAGGAAATCCCAATTAAACTGAATCAGGCCCATGCTGTTGTTTGCATTCTGTTCCCTTCAGTTCACATGCAGAAGATGAAATGAGGAGTTATATTTTGGGGGCAGCATTTTTGAATTGAGAAAAAGAAACTGGTCCAAGGTTACCTCTGTAGCTAAGTGACTAGAACCTATTTTTTTTCATACCTGCACCTTAACCACTACATGCTGGCTCTCAAATTAAACCTATGCAAATTGGCTTTTATTGATCTTGATTAAAAGCTCTGCACTTGGTTAGTGAACTAGAGTGAAGGCCTATGTTGAGTTGAACAGTAATGCAGTTTGTATCAATAGGGTACTTCCTATTACTTCTCTAGAAGAAGCATTTTCATACTTTGTTTTATTCAGAAATCTAGACTGCTCCTATCAAATGTCTTTCATCTCAATAAATTGGGTTAAAACAAACAATTTTTATTGATTTGATTTCAGTAAATTGAATAAAAACAATATAATTAATCCCACCACTACCAATATATCTTCCTTCCTTCCTTCCTTCCTTCCTTCCTTCCTTCCTTCCTTCCTTCCTTCCATCCATCCATCCATCTATCCATCCATCCATTCATCCATCAGTCTTTACTCCAGTTGACTTACATGGGCATGTTGATGATATTTTCATGGCAACAGTATTCACAATGGGTTTGCAATTGCCTTCTGCTTTAATAATGACTTAACAACCCCCAAAACAACAACAAGGAAGGGGATCTCCTGATTTCTACTATTGGTGCTGCTACAGAAAAGCAACACCTTTCCACCTCAGTCTGGACTGGACTTTCTGCAAATCTGGGATCAATTACAGTTTCTCTCTCTTTAGTCAAATTACTTTTTTTTGTTATAAAGTTTTTATTTTTATTTTTTTCATTTTCATAACATATAGTCACATGTATACTATTACATAGCCAACATCATATTGTGTTATTAAATGTTTACATCGATTCATCTTAGCATCAACTCCCAAAAACAGTTATTGGCTCTTCTGCTCTCCATACACCATATTTGTACCTTATCCATCACTTTCTTCTCCCTCTCTCCTCCCCCTCCCTATCTCCTTTCTTCCCACTGTTATCCTTCCCTTCTCGACTTCCCCTTCCTCTCTCCTTCTCCTCTCTCCCCTTTCCACTCCTCATCTCTTTCCTCCTCTCCCCCCTTGCCCTCTCTCCTATCCCTCTCTTCTTCCCTTACCTCTCTCCTCTATTTCCCACTCTTCATCTCATTTACTTGGTGTATTTCAGTTTTTGAGCAAGCTCCATTTTATGTTGATGGTATTTATAATTCTTTTTCAATATACATATTTAATTTTAATATAATATTAATATATCATATATTTTAACCCATGCTAAGTTCTCCTTATATTGTCATCTTCAGTCAATTCAAAACTTAGTTTAATTATCATGTATAAAAGTGAATCACAAACCTCTGCTTTACAACCTCCACATACTAGTATCATATTTATCCATATTCCATATATTTTAACCTATATTTAATTATGTTTCCATTATTATATCCAACCAATTAGCAACTCCATTTCATTGTCATATTTAAGAATAAAACCTTATTTTAGCTTTATATTTTCCCATATAAACATTTCTAGTTGTCTGATTTTTTTCCTAGTAAGACTTTTGTCCCACTTCTCTGTTCCCGTCTTCTTCCTTTTCTTTGATTTGATAAATCCACTCTCTTCAATTTTCCCCAGGCCACCATCAAAAGGATATTTTATATTTCTCTTTGTTGGGACAAAACCTCCTACTTCAATTTTCCTCATGTCACTAACAACCTCAACCTCTTTTGTCTGCTTTTTATTCCCTTTTGTTGGGACACCTGTTCTTTTTACAGTTTTCCCTGTACCACTGCCAGGACTAATGGAGTTTTTTGTCTGCTTTTTATTTCCCTCCATTTCTACCCCTTCATTGTCTTGCCCTCCTTCTTCTTTGAATTCTTCTTTAAATATCTGCTTCTCTGGGTTCAGAATTCTATTTAGGCTTGATTTTAATGATTTATGCATATATTTTTTTATAATTTCATGCAGTTCTTCAAATTCCCAGCTTTCCATGATGTCTAGTTCCAAAGTTACAGTTAGTTACACAGTTCTTATTTCAGAGTTCTGATCCACCTTAAATTTATCTACTTCAGTTGCCCTGGAGAAGAGTAATGGGAGTCATCTTGGTCTTTTGTTTTTCCTTAATGTCCAGTTCCAAAATTAGTAATTTTGCAGTTAGTAATAAAAGTCTTATTTCTTTCATCTCTTCCTCACCCTCCTGTTCATTTGCTTAGATGGGAAGTCAGCATCTTGTCAGCCATATTGCAGGCTGCTGCCTCCACTCTGATAAGGCAAATCTCCAACCTGCGAGGGACCCCTCTGGGTCTCGTGAGATGCTGCTCTTATTTGCCCCTCATCCAGGCAGGTTCTGATCCAAAAAAGGATCACCGGAGTAAGTTTGTCAGACTTGGTTTATGTGAGGCACTTCAGAGCTCACATTCTCCAAGTCTGTCCAGCTGGAGAACTTCTTGTCAAATCTCTTTAGTCTAATTACTGAGGCTGGTGTTGGATGAAGTAAGATGCCTTTCAAACTTTGTTAATTAAAAGCAGAATCTTAAATTTTATTTGGAAATCAAATGGAATTCAATGCAAGCACCACAAAACTGGCATCATAGCTGGAAAATATGCAGAGCACTTCATTTTGAACCAACTGTAGTTTCTGAGTAGTTTTTAAGGGCAAGTAAAGTACATCATGCAATAGGCAAACTAGAAGGTAAAATAACATACTACATAGGTAGCTATTGTAGCTACCTAATACAGCAGTATAGTAAAGTAGCTAGGTAGCTAAGTAACCTGGTAGCCAAGTAAGATCACAGCCTACTTTGGTGCAAGACCATAAAAGCTTTAGTTGACATTATGAGACAGTTTTAAAATAAATGAGTAAATACATTTGTAACTTTTAAAAAAAATATTTTAATATCTATATTATGTTTAGGAAGATTCTGTAAATGAAGCATTACGACTTATTACATAGCCATGAATTTTAATTCTGGTTCTAAACATGCATTCACACATATATGTATGTATATGTATCATATCAGATTTTCTGATATTATCTGATATGAAATCTAGGCCCTATATTATTTAGAGGTTTAACATGTCCTACAAGATCTGCCTCAAGGGAAAACAATGGAGAAAAATGAATACAATTCCGCCCTCCAACCTGTAATGCTCTGATGACCGAACCTTTCCAAACTGATTTTTATTACATGGTCCACCAATCTGAAGGAGACCTTAACTTAACCTTGAGTTTGGAATGATGGGACAAGCAATTAATCATGCAGGGGAGGATAAAATAAGGAGGTTGTGAAAACCTAGAGAAAGATGAGCAACAAATGAACTTATAAAACAGCACAATTTCACTACTGTCTAGCTAACAAAATATATAGGTTCTGAACATACATATATTTAATAACATTTCACTCACCTCTTCCACAGTACACTGCACATGTAATAGCCACGTCAAGTTGGCAGGGAGGCCATAGAAAACTTTAATTGACAGGGAAACAGACAGCCTGAAGCTGAGAATCCTTAGGTTGAGAAGGATGCAACTTATCAATACTGTATAATGCGGTTTAGAATTATATTAAATGTTTGTTAAATTTGCTAGGTACAGTCCTCAGTATTTTGCAAAATGCTGCATGATGCCAGGAAGAATCTAGATTATTTTAGCTTTTTATTTTCTTTCATGTTGCAAGTAAGTAAAGAGAAAAAAATCAGTTACATTAGGAACAGTTGTCCTTTGCAGTAGAAGTAGATATTGTCTTTTTTCTCTAGCAAAGAAGTCTATTTAGCCATGTCTGCATGTTCCATCATCTTCATCAACCATTTCTCCATTGTGGGTAATGCTGAGTCTTTCCATCTTTTTACCCACAATAATCTTGCTTCTTATTCAAAGACATGTAGCATGATTTTTTTATCCACTGTTTATCAATCCCAGAAGAAAAGTCCCTGGTCTCAATATATTAATCTTTAAAATCCTCTTTCTCTGTACTTGAATCCAAAATTTTCTAGGTTTTTTTTACACATACAGCAAACATGATGAAATGTCCCTTACTGCTGTTCACATTTCTAACATGCATTTGAAATGCCTTTACACATTCTACTCAATTTCTCTGGTGACATACAGCATACATTGATACAGGACATCATTTTTTAAAATCATTCTCCTTAGAATGTTTTTAAACATAGATATTTTCAGCTACATATTTTCCCATTGTTACATCTGTGTATTATAACCAAAATTTTAGTTCACTTTATCACACATCCTTTTACTTCCTCTTCTTCTGTTTCAAATTTCAAAAAAAGTTTATATAATTTAACAATTATATATTCATCATGTCCACACAATTCTATTTCAAACTCAGTCTTACAATGTTCAAAACCATACATTATTTTGTCTACTTTAAATCTTTTTAATAATTGTAACCAGGTGGGCATCACATACTGCACCAGAAATGTGCACACACTAACTTTGCTCGCATGCCGCGTCAAAAACACAGTGATATAGGACAGGATTGCTCCTGGGTCAATGGGCGGGCCCAGGTAGCAACTACCAGTTCATCTGAACTGGTCCAAACAGGTAGTAGCCCACCACTGATTGTAACTTATAGAATCACTGACAACTCTATCAATCTGCCCTCAGTTTTTCTCTCAATTTTTATTTTACATTCTCTTAACAAAATTCCATTATCTTGTGACAAATTTGTGTCTACTTATTATTCCCCACCTATAAAATGCTTCTTGTAATGAGACCCACAAAAGTGTTTTTTAGGTGCAGCTTAAAGTTTGTATCTGTTCCATATTCTCAATAGGGCATGCCTAACATTATGATTTTTGAAAAACTGCATTAATTTTGAATTTATCATACCACAAATATCCATTCCACCAAAATTTAAAGTTATGTCCTTTCAACTCCAAAAACTTTCTATTTCTCTTTCACTCAAGCCAAACAGGGAGCTGCAAAATACTATTTCAAATCAGGTAAACCCAATTGTGCTCTTTCCTTTGTACTTTATGAGTTACAACTATTTATTTTCCATCTCTTCCATATGAATCATCAGAGATGATTAAATAATAATGTTGCCATATTAGTACAGTCTAAATCTAGAAGTAATCTAAACGCATGGCAGATCCAAAGTTAATAACCAATATTTTCCTATACTACAGGAAGTATCATTTTGTTTGCAGCTTATTTTATTTAGCATATGGCAAATACATGAACTTATAGTAGTTCAAATATCAATGTCCAGTCCACCCAGCCATTCAAGAACAGGGTTATCCATGTTGAAAAGAAATCAGACATTGGGCTGATGTAAGTTCTTGATGGACATTCGGACACAATGTGATGGATATTTTTTCAAGGATCACCACAGTCATACTGAAGGGTAGAGACAAGACCCCTCCCCCTTAAACAATGAGTCACAGTAGACACCATGTTGGGTATGGATCCTGTTCAGAGTTTACCAATGTTGGCGAAGGTCAAAACCTGGCAGCCTCTATGTAACTGCCTATATCTGGTTGTTCAGCAGCCCACTTGGCTTTCCACTGTGTGTTGATGTCAAAGTTGTTAGAAAGCTGTTGAGCGAGTTGTAATTTTGTTGTATGTCTTCACGAAAGCTGCCCGCCTTCACAGAACTGGTGGTGCAATGTGACTCAGGATGGGGAGCTATTTTGTTTATCCATTGCAATGTATTTAGAGACCCAGAAGTTCTACAAAGATGTCTGACGGCCAACTGTCATTAACTGCCAATTCTTCAATGTAGCCTAGTCATTTGGTTCACACTTCCGTGCTATCCAGGGTGCACCACGAGGAGGCAAACTAACATCAAACCCCAGCTAAATTTGCAGCTAAATTTCAGGGACGGATAAGGCACTGTATTCCTGCAGGAGGGAAATGTTATTACTCCATGAGGATGATTTAAGGGATCTAACTCTTCCTAGTACTTCTTTTCGCTGCTGCAAAACAGTCATAGGTGCCCAGTTTGTTTTCTTTCACATTTTGCAAATATCCGTAACCTTCTAGAAGAGTTTGTTCAAAATTCTCTTTTGATTGTAGTGAAAATATTTCATATAGTGCTACAGTGTCTTCCTGTAAAGCCTGCACTGTCATTGGGTCCCAGTGACTTTGTTGTTGTTTAACCTAAATGCCAGCCATAAGGTAGGAGTGGGAAGGACAGATGGAAGGTTCATTTTTCAAACTAGGTTGGCATGAAATTGCATTCTTTAAATGTTATTCTCTAGTGTAGGCTTTCTAAATTATAAACGGTAATATTTTTTTCTAAGAGAGTGATCTAGTTGATAGAAAATTAAGAAAATGATTGTGTAATACAGAAAACAGAAAAATAAGTTCATATGTCAATGTTGAAAGAGATTATTGAAAACTTTATGGCTTTCACCTTTAAAAATGAAAGTTATTTCTTTTTAAAATGCATCTATTTAATCTATAATGGGTAGTTGCTCAGAAAAAGATAACGATCAGTAACATTCATCAAGGCAATCCATTTATTTAATATATTTATTATGATGTCCATAATAGGAAAATAAGATGAGCAGAACTATTCTTTATATAGTTTCCCTGTGAGTGTGTGTCCGTGTGTGTGTGTGTGTGTGTGTGTGTGTGTGTGTGTGTGTGTGTGTGTGTGTACTTCACTTTACATTTAATTTCTATATAGATAGCCTTGCAGTCTTACATACACTTGCTGAATCTCATTAACAGAATAACATAGTTACAGAATTGGAAGGGATCTTGGAGGTCTTCTAGTCCAACTACCTGGTCAGGCAAGAAACCCTATTTTGGATAAATGATTGTCCAACCTCTTCTTTAAAACTTCCAATGTTGGAGCATTCACAACTTCTGGAGGCAAGTTGTTCAACTGATTAATTGGTCTAAATGTCAGGAAATTTCTCCTTAGTACTAGGCTGCTTCTCTCCTTGATTGATATACCATTATGGGCAATAATGTAAACAATACAAAGAAGGATATTACCGTGAAACCTCTATTTAAGAAAGTTCTGTTTAGTAGATTTCAGTTGCAATGGACACAATTCAGTTGCAATGGACAGAAGCATCCCTTGAAATAATCAGTAAGCCTAATGCCTCTGGAACAGTCTGAATCAAGTTTGAAGATTTACATCATTCCTTATTTATATCATTTTTATAAATGTATTTCATTTGCATTTTCAAAGTAGGCATACTGAAGAAAATGATAAGAATACCTGCACATGATGAAGTTTTGGATTTAGCAGTCATTGGGGGAAAATGTACACACTTTTTCTCTAATTCATTTATTACACCCAGGGTTTATGGTAAATCCCTGCATCTGAAGAAAGAATATGACTTTAACTAGGGTTAACAATGTCTAATTTGAAATTTCTGGAAGATGAAGACCTTTAATCCATCAAAAACCAAGGGAGGATTTTAAAGCTGTTACCATTTTTAAAAACTTTTTTAATAAATCAGGAGCTTAGGTGTAATTAAAGGTATATACAATTGTATATAGTTCAAAAGCAAGAATGTTTTATACACAGTGTGCCTTTCACTAATAGGAATTGCCTAATTACTATTAAAAGCTCCAAAAAGTTACCCACTTATTATCTAAATGAGTTGAGAGAAGAAAATAAGAGAACTAACAAACTAGCCTTTAGGTTGATTAATTTAAATTGAAACCAGGGGTGAAATTCAGCAGGTTCTGACAGGTTCTGGAGAGCCAAAGCGGAAATTTTGAGTAGTTTGGAGAACTGGGAAATACCACCTCTGGCTGGCCCCAGAGTGGGATGGGAATGGAGATTTTGCAATATCCTTCCCCCAGGAGTGGAGAGGGAGTGGAGATTTTGCAGTATCCTTCCCCTGGAGTGATGTGGGAATGGAGGTTTTGCAGTATCCTTCCCCTGGAGTGGGGTGTGAATTGAGATTTTGCAGTATCCTTCCCCCATCACGCCTACCAAGCCACGCTCACAGAACCGGTAGTAAAAAAAATTGAATTTCACCACTGAATAAAACTCCAAAAGGAATAAAGGACCTGGAAGATAGCTAATTTAAACTGAGTAAAGATGATCCATACTATATGGAAAAGAAGCACATGCTTCCACTTAGATGGGAGGAATTGTCCTTATTGTCCTTTGAATATATAGTTAAAAAAAAGAAAAAACATGTCACTAGGAGCACCATTTTAATCTGTTAAATCTGGTACATTTGTTTAATATAGCTTAAGCATTGTAATGGAATGGAATGATTAAAAAAGAGGGGGAAACATGGATAGGAGACATGGGAGAAATGAAAGACATGGAAGTAGAGAAAGGCAGAGATAGTAAGTTATTTGAAAGTCCATAGGTTATATGAGACAGCCTGTAGACATTCTCATCCTCATTTCTACACCGCACTGGTGAGACCACTCTTGGAATGATGGGTACAGTTCTGGGCACCTTACACACAGAAAGATGGACAGAGAGTAACAGCAATGATAATGCAGGGACTATGTGGATAGGCTGAAGGAACTGTGAATGTTCAGCCTGGAAACAAAAAGATTGAAAAAGATTTGATAACTGTATTTAGGGTGCCGTAGGGAAGATGGTCAGAAATTATTGCCCCTTGTCATGAAAACTGGGATCAGAAATATCACATAGTCACTGCATTATCACTTAGTAGCTGGGGCTGCCTAGATGTTATTTAAATATAGGGGGGGGAAACTTTGGATGAGAAGATTGGTACAACAATAAAATCAAAAACTGCTAAGGAATTCCTGTATTAGCAATCAGCTATCAATAGCAATAGCACTTAGACTTATATACCACTTCATAGTGCTTTACAGCCCTTTCTAAGCAGTTTAGAAAGTCAACATTGCTACCCCCAACAATCTGAGTCCTCATTACGATAGACTCTGCTCATTATCAATAGACTCATAAAGATAAACCACATTTATACACCTTTCAAAGAGGTGATGGATAAGATAGGAAGGCAACCAAATGACCAAAGAACATCTCCATTAACCTACACTCTGATAAACAGGGATTAACACCAGACAAACAATGAAGCAGAAAATAATATCTTAATCAAGGACCTAAAAAGGAGAATGCCACATTCCCACCAACAATGCCAAGGCAAGCTATTGTATATAAACAGGAAGTGAATCCCAGCACTGGCCATGTTACCCAGCCAAGTAATGAAATATATGCAAGCAAACAAACTCAGAAAGCACCAAGGACTTCACAAAAATAATAAAAATATTAATAAGGCATGAACTTTATAGGATTAGAATTCATAATTCCATAAAATATAAATTGCAATGTACTGTATTTCTTTGGTGTTTCCAGAACTGGAATTGCACAGATACTAAATTAGCTATGGGGAATATTTTCTATTATTTTGGCTGTACAGAAAAATGTTACATTAAAAATAAAAATAAAAATAATTGCAGTCCAAGTAAAGTTGGTTCTCAGTGGAACATAATAATAATTATTTTTATGCACACACTGTTCAAAGGCAATGATGTCTGTTCCTGTACTATTTTTCCTCAACTTTGTTAAGAATATTTTTCTAGTTGTAGACAATTGTGGGGAACTATTTTGCCACTCTGTGATCGAGTAATTTTCAATAACAACTTATGGAAACAATTTGCTAATGGGATGGCAGATGGAGACTATCGTTTCTAGTTTTATTCTTGATTGGATGAGCAAGGAAAACACTTGCCCTCCAACCTTTTAGAATGGCAAAACATTTTAGCAGCCTTATTTCAATTTTTAGGAGCTCACCCTATAGTCACTGCAATGCCAGTAATTATAATCAGCCAATGTTTTCAAATGACCACTCTTGATCAAATCAATATATGACTCTTCCTTAGAGTCTTACCTTGAAAAACACCCCCTCTCGGCCTCTTAAAACAAAAGGAGACAGTTTAATTATTCCATGCACATTTTTACTATAACATATTTGTAAATGGATGGGATAATTTTTTCCTTCATTTATTTATATTTAATTCAAAGCTAACACAGTATCTTTTAAATAAGTATGCCACAAATTAAAACACATATTTTGTAGAGCATCTCTTCTGTGTTATTTGTGTGTGTGTGTGTGTGTCAACATGTATATGTGCATGAATACACATGCACAATTGCAAACTCACAAACATATATACTCTGCCACTTTGTCCCATGTCTTCCATACAACTTTTATTAAAAATATATAACCACTCAATGTACTATAGCACTACCGACGTAAGCTATGAAAAAGATAAAACTGCCATACATCAAAAGCAGAAACAACCAACAAACTATTGCAACCATGCCAGAGCATGCAAACTAACTAAAGCCCTCCAAAAGATCTTCAGTGAACTAAAACTCCCAGTAGCCCAAAAAGAAAAAGATAGGAATCATCTACAATGGACAATGTAACCGATTATAACCATCAGGACAGACAGTGAAAGATTAGCTGAGTGCATCCATGAATACCAACTAGCAGCCAGATTATATGCTAATCATAAGCTTGGCTTTGGACTCCGATCAATTAACCTGGTTTGCCACCTTCATCCTGATTTTAATCAAGGACCAAATTGAATAAGAATAAGACATGTGAATCTTTATACCTACCACCAAAAGGAATATGTTACCCACCTTAACTGAAAATGGGAGACGAACTTTTCTAAAGACAAACTAACACATGGATTTTAAAAGTAAGATTGAGGAGGAAAATAATAGATTGTAATGGAATGAAAAAGGATATTATTTATTCAGCTTGATTTTAGGACTCTTTGGCAATATAATTGCAATATATTTTGCAATTTCGTCCAAAAACTTCCATTTTGCAGTTCAGACATGATCAATGTTCCCTCTAATTTTTTTTCAGTGTGAGCAGAAAAGTATAGTGTTTGAGCGGCATATTTTCATGCCTGAGCACCTGAATTTTTTTCACAGATGTCACCTAAGACAACAACAAAATCAGTATTATTTGAAACTCAAAGTTATGTTTATTCAAGGTACCCGCTTAATTAAAAGTGTTATATAATATCAGTATCACTTAACAACGCTCCTGCTTAGCAACCAAAATGTTGGCTCAGAAAGTCTGGCATTTGAAGCACGCAAGTCTTAAAGCTGTTGTTACAAGACCCTTGCACCCCTAACCCTTTAGGGAAAAAAAAACCCAGGGGTCTTCAAACGTGACAGCTTTAAGACTTCTCCCTGAGAAGTCTCCCTGAGAAGTCTCCCTGAGAAGTCCAAATATATAATTCTCCCTGAGGGGAATTATATATTTGGACTGTTTCATAGTTACATTAGAGAACTACATTGTTAGAACTTAGCACAAAAGATACCTTTTATCTGAAAATCCAAATAGAGTAAACCTGCTATTATCCCAGAGCACTAATGTCATTTGTCCCAATCTGTTTTACGAGTCTGTATTAAAATAGATAGAAATATTTTCACTAAATTTTATAGATCTATATTTCAGGAACCTATCAGAAGTTAGGGCAAGATAAGAGTGGAAGAATGAATTTTGTTGCAGGTGAAGGGGATTTTTTCAGCATCTTAAAAGTGGAGCTCATGTGCATTGAACTAGCAATACCCATTTAATAACAAAAGGAAATGGCTGAATTAAATTTGGTAAAGTTGCAAGCGAGCTGTAAAAAGCTTGTGGTTTTTAAAATCATAGAATCAGAAGGGATACTGGAGGTCTTCTAGTCCAGCCCCTTGTCCAAGGCAGGAGTCTTTATATCATCTGAGACAAATGGCCGTCCAGTCTTTTGAAAACCTGTAGCAAATGAATTAAGATTCCATTGATTTTAATTGTCTCCTTCTGACAAGTTTCCATTGCTTCTTGTCCTGTCCTCAGGTGCTATTGCTGACGCCTCCTCCTCCTCCTCCAACAGCACCAACACATTTGCTGCCCAGCGCTGCGGCTGAGGTGAAGCCGGCAAAGCTCCCGCTGGCGCCCCCGCAGCGTTGGGCGGAAATCCGGCAGTGCTGTTGGAGGAGGAGGAGGCGAACCAGCTTGCCACCGCCGGCCACTGCCAGCCCCGCTGCTCTTCCCGCCCCCTTCTCAGCCCCACAGTCCAGCGGTCGCAGCAGAAACAGCCCCGGGTCTCCGCTGCCGCTCCCCGCATTTTCTGGATGGGGTCTCACAGGAAGGAATCCCTTCTCCAAGGGATCCCCGTCCAGAAAATGTGGGGAGCGGCAGCGGAGACCCGGGGCTGTTTCTGCTGCGACCGCTGGACTGTGGGGCTGGGAAGGGGGCGGGAAGAGCAGCAGGGCTGGCGGTGGCCGGTGGTGGCAGGCTGGTTCGCCTCCTCCTCCTCCAACAGGCAACAGCACTGCCGGATCCAGTTGTAGCCGCCTGCAAAGGACTTCCACACGTTTCCTTTACAGAAATCTCTGCGCGGCAAATAGAAACTGCTGCGCGGGGTTTTCTTACAACATGCGTGGCCATGCAGCCGCACCCCTTAGAGGGAACAGTGGACATGATATCCCTTGATATCAAAATAACATGGAAAAAAAACCATGAAAAATCTATAAGTTTCTCATTTAAAAGTAGAGTACCTGTGCAATTCTTCCTTTTAATCATCTTCTTAGGAAATCTCACCAATACAAAGTCTAAGAGACTTGTTCTTGGCATTCTGGTCCAAGCTGCTACCAGTAGCATGACATCCACCAGGAGTTCAAGTAAGGCAGACTCAGATTCTGCCTGTCATACAGTGCTGTCACAGCTGATCTTCTCTTCCTACTCATGACTTCATCCTCCGACAGCAGCCTCTTGGTGCCATCTAACCATTCCCAGGAGCTGTCCCATCTCATCTTCCTTCTTGCTTGGCTAAGCAACAATCCCCTAAAATGCCACCACAATTACCTTCTTTCTTTTTCCAGTATTGCTTTGAATTTTGGAATTAACTAAGCTGTGAGCACATATATGGATCAATAAATGTTTGATGTCCATATTATGTTAAGACTGCACAGTTATTTTATTAATTGCATAATTATTATTACTTTTAATTAATTGTTTATTTTTATTTATTTACCCGAGCTTCCATATTGCTAAAATCACATACAGGTAGTCTTCAACTTATGGCTGTTAAACCACCATTCAAAGTTATGATAGCTTCAGAAAGTGTAAAGCACTTTCAGCCATTGTAAAACATTGTGGTTCCCTCCCTTGTTGAAAGCACTTCACACATTTGAAATATCTCACAATAGGGAATCTAGGATGTGTACAAAAATTAAAATGAATCCCACCCCCAAATCTAAATCAAACGATAACAGAACCTTCATCCTATTCTGACATCAGCCTATCCTGATTCTCTTGATCCACTCTTAGATAACCATAACACCCTTACCCAAAAGTTCTACCAGCATCTAACTCATAGTAACTGTGCACCCTTGAAGCAACAGCAGCACCACTCCAAGCCTCCAAGGTACCATCTTACCAAACTTACGTATCCAAAAATATATTGGCAGCTGCACAAGACCTCTTCCAGCAGAAGTGATACTGCAAATAACCGCTGGCATGCAAGAAAAAAGAAGTCATGAAAAATAAGAATAGACTAGAACAGCTGAGTTGGAAGGGACCTTGGAGGTCTTCTAGTCCAACCCCCTGCCTAGGCAGGAAACCCTACACCACTTCAGACAAATGGTTATCCAACATCTTCTTAAAGACTTCCAATGTTGGAACATTCACAACTTCTGAAGGCAAGTTGTTCCACTGATTAATTGTTCTAACTGTCAGGAAATTTTTCCTCAGTTCTAAGTTGCTTCTCTCCTTGATTAGTTTCCACCTATTGCTTCTTGTTCTGCCCTCAGGTATTTTGAATAATAGTTTGACTCCCTCTTCTTTGTGGCAGCCCCTGAGATATTGGAACATTGCTATCATGTCTCCCCTAGTCCTTCTTTTCATTAAACTAGACATATCCAGTTCTGGCAACCGTTCCTCATATTTTAGCCTCCAGTCCCCTAAACATCTTTGTTGCTCTTCTCTGCACTATTTCTAGAGTCTCCACATCTTTTTTACACCATGGTGACCAAAACTGGATGCCATATTCCAAGTGTGGCCTTACCAAGGCATTATAAAGTGGCATTAACACTTCACATGATCTTGACTCTATCCCTCTATAACCAGACATGACTCATTGAAGCAGTCAAATCCAATAGCTCAGCCTCATTGTGACATATTACATCAAGCTCGCAAAGCAATGGTCTATCCCTTCGCTTCTTTTGCCTCCCCTTTCCTTTCCAGCAGGCAGATAAGTGACAGCTGCTGGTGGGAAAGGAGGAAGGGAGAGGTTGCAAGTGTGGCTGGGAAATTGACACAGAACATTCAAAATGAGTATCACAAGACTGCAGTGGCAGCCTGTCAGACCGAAAAAAGAAACAAATTAGCTAAGAGTCATGGACCCCCAGACTGGATGCACAATGTAAATTAGCCCTTTTGACATAACTCTGTTTGAAAATTATTGCCCTATGATGCACCATTTTGCCCAGTTAATGGTTACAGGAACAAGTGTTTTCATCGTATACAGATTCTGTTTAGCTTTTAGCTTTGATGTAATTTCTATGTTTTTTAATTGACTGTGCTCCTCTCTCTTTATGCTGGTCTTTAACTGTAATAAAGATTTGATTTGAAACAACTCATGATCCTTAAGGTAAGCAGTACATCCCAATTCTTACCTTCCATAACATCAGCTTATTTTTAAAGCGATGCAAGCCTTCAAGATGTATGTGTGTATTGGAAGCAAAAGGGAAACAGTAAAAATGCATGCATTTGTTCTGCAGACAGTAAAATAGTCTCCTCCAATTAACAGACAAATTTTCAGCAGCCTGGCCTCAGATTATGGAAAGGATTACATTACTAATATTTAATTCATGCTTCAACTTTCCCTGAAATAGCCTAACAAAAAAATGTAACAAATGCTACTTCACCCTGTATTGGGGATTTTCTTATGTTAAATAAAATGTCTGGATAAGAGATCATTTAAATAGGAAAATGGGAAAATATCTTCAGCTGTCAGCAAAACTTTGCCGACCAATCCATTTTCTGAACTGGAGGACGAAATTATCTGTTGTTGTTCTTTTTTCTGTAACCAAAAGGTGAAAAACCAAAAGTGATATCACTGGGAACAAAAGTAATGGAAATGGGTTCATTTCAAGCCCGATTATACATTCCCTTCTGCAACTGCCATTGTATCCCTACAGATCAGTGAATATAAATATAAACTGGATCGGAATAAACTGATTTTGAAATACTCTCATCACCGAATGACAAGAGCAATGGCAATTTTTAGACAGTACCCAAATGCTCAGGGTTAAACTTGCCACCCTATTGTTACCAGGTTTATATAATAATTTCTTTGACAAAGGATGTACATGGTTATGTGTATGAGACCCACACAATGTAGGCAATAAAGGCAGAATGGTTTCTTGTAAATGATTTCAACTCATGCTGCCGTAGAAAAATAATTCTAAACAGCAGTATTATAATTGACTTTGGGGAGAAAACTTGTTGAAAGATGATTCTCAGAAAGATTGTTTTCCAGTGTTGAAAGCCACAATTTCACTTGCTACTGCTGAGCTTCAGCAAAATGAACCAATCTTTACTAATTCTTATTTATTTCTGTGTTTATCTCTGCCATACTGCAGGATGAAATTTGAGCAGCACTAAAAAGAATGTTATGTGGTGCCAGAAGAGAGTTTCATTTTTTCTTCCCTCTTGTCTCAGAACTACAGAAACAGTATCTCTGCAATGGGTGCATGAGAGGAACCTTTTCATGAATGGGTTTAAGAAATAATTGTGTAGAAAACATGTAGCTGCCCTGTTTTGTACATGTGCACAATATATGTACAACCCATTTTTTCCCAGTCCCTGCTAATAATCCTGCAGTTGCCAAAACATAAAAGTCTTGCCACAAATAAGCACACTGATTATCACTATTATTTAAGTTATAAAATACATGTAAACTCCCCCCTCTTTTTGGAACAAATTATATGCATATGCTTTGGTACTTGCATTTACAATTATCCTATACTTAGACATGGGTAGATGGGTAAGCAGTTTTAAGAATAGGAAAAATATTGAAAAGAGGGCAGGGCAGGGCAGGGCAGGGCAGGGCAGGGCAGGGCAAGATAGATTAGATAGATAGATAGATAGATAGATAGATAGATAGATAGATAGATAGATAGATAGATAGATAGATAGATAGATAGATACTTGATAATTCTACTTTATTTGTTCATGTTATCTTCTCTCTGTTGCCTTGCTACCTGGAAATCTCATCTGTTTTTCCTTTCTCTCTTAGTGAATCTAATGCTTCTGGGATAAGAAATTCTGAAACAGCTGCTGCTTAAAAGTTTTCCACTCTTTAGAAGTCATAAGACAGGAGTTTCTAACTTGTGCAGCCAACAGTGAGCAGATTTGGAAACCTGAGAGTATGTTGCAATACTAGGACAGTTCAATTAATTAAAAAAAAACTGGCACATATGTGGACATGGCCAGGAAGAACAAAAAAATGGTCAGGAAGAACATGAAATCTAGATGGTACCAAGGAGGAATCTCCAAACACCAAATCCCATATTGACAATCCTAACTCCAAAGTTCTAATAAAAGCCTCCCCTCCCAATCACTTCTCAGTTGATTTGAAAAGTTTCTTCCATGTTTTATGTCATCAAGTTGCCAACAGCATGGATGGAAATAACACTGAAGTTCCAACAAACAGGGAAATCCCATCCCTTCAAACTATGCTGCTAGTGTACATCAGAGTTGGAAACTGTGAAGTTGGACCAACATAAGCTTCTCTTATCCCTTGCAACATTTTCAATACTTGGCTTGGACTGAATGCCTTAATAGAGCTTGGAATAGGAGCAGACATTATGAAAATACCCATCAAAAGGCTACTCCAGTAATCCTTACAGTAATTCTTTGATTTGGTGATTACGGCATCAAGAAAACTGTGAATTCTAGTCCTGCTTTAGGCACAAAAACTGGATCGGTGACCTTGGGCCAGTCACTCTCTGTAAGCCCAACTCATCTCACAGGGTTATTTTTTAATGAGGAAAATAGGAGGAAGAAGGAATATTAGATATGTCTAAATCTTTAAAAACCCACTAGTGACATTACTGCATGATGTGACATTGGTACCTTAAATTTTGTCCACTCTCAATTTTAGCTGCTACTGGGCAATGTGTTGATAAAGGAATTGATTGTAATAAAAGGCTTCATATGATATGTTATGAAGTAGGAACACAGACGTAGGGATGCTCTTTTTCATCTGCAGTTCCATGCTTTTCATGACCAGATCCATCCTAACTCAAAATAGTGGAATTCCAGTGATTATCTTCCTTAGATATGCTTAATTCATAGTAAGGAAATGGGTAACTGGTGTTTGTATTGCTGCAATGACTTAACCAGAACCTCTTCCTTCTACTCCTTTTCTTGCTGACTGCATGAGTAGCCAACGCTGAAATAGTAATAGCAATAGAACCTAGACTTATATACTGTTTCATAGTGCTTTGTAGCACTCTCTGAGCAATTTACCCAGTCAACATGTTGCCCCCAACAATCTGGGTCTTCATTTTACCAATGTTAGAAGAATGGAAGGCTGAGTCAACCTTGAGCAGGTCTGAATCAAACTCCTGGCAGTAAGCAAAGAGTTAGCCTGCAATATTGCATTCCAACCAGTGGTGGGTTGCAGGCGGTATGCCCAGGTATGGGCGTACCAGAGCCAGCCCGGAGCACCGGATACTATTCTGGTACGGTGCTCCGGAGGGCCCACCTGGCCTCCCGCGCTCCTTACCATGTTTTAAAGCTGTCAGCGCTTCCACACATGCACATGACATGTACAGTGCCTGTGCGATGCTCTGCTAAGCAGCTGGAACGTTGCAGAGGCTTGCAGAAGCATCATCTCCAGCTACAATGCATGCATGTGCCATGGGTGATGCCGGGGCCATTCTAACCATACCGGTTGCAACGGAATCCGGAACCCACCACTGATTCCAACCATTGCACCACCATGGCTCTTATGTAGATCATCAGGGGATTTACTTACATGGTTAATGAGCAAAACAAAGACATTCAATATACCCCCCAAGTAGACCAGCCTTCACCACTTTTACTTCTCACATGTTTAGCGCATACATTTAGGAACCGTGGGATGCTATAATTTTCTGTACTAATTCAGCAAATCCCTAAATAAGCAGCAACTTGGGTGAACATAAGAACCATATAAAATAGTTACATGTTTATCGAGTGATTAAAAAAAAAAGTTTGCTGCTGAGCTGAGCCCAGCCAAGAAGGGAAGATTTTTCATGAAGTGTTGAAACTGTTAGGAATATCTTTTTCTTTCTGCTTTTCCTCCCAAGTCTTACTTTTAACTGCCTTTGATACAAGGTGGCACAAAGTCAGGAGAGAACTTAAAACAAGCTTCACATTAATATTTGACAAAGGGCATCCAATATGTTTGATGTGGCGTCCTTCATGCAAATCAAGCTGTCTGAGAAAATCCCAGTAGGAAAAAAGCTTCTTTCTTCTTAGCGCTTGTGCTTTTTTCTGACTGATCATAATGAACTTTTCACATTCCCTCTGCAACCCACCACCCCTTGAGCTATACAGAAATAAAGTTATAACTCACAAGGTACTGCCTTTTTTTGGCAGGATATTTTTTGTCGTTACATTATTTATTGATTTTTGGTTAAAAGTGAAGGAAACACAATTTTTTAGTTCAGCACAGATTTTGTACTTTTTTTTTCCCATGGAGATCAGCAAAAAGAAGAAGGGGAGGGAAAAAAAAACCCTTACGGGGAGAAGGATGGAAAAGCACATGTTTTATGCTGCTTTTTCTTTTGAAAGTATAATGATAAACGTATACTCAAAGATTTTGTGTGTTTAATGAGGCAAGATGATTGAATGGTTACGAGTGACAGGCGATGGGTGAGAAAAAAAATATTATTTGTCTAATTGCTGCAGAGTAGGAATTGCATTCAGCTCAATTATGACTAAATTAGCTGCTCCAAAATATGAAATATGAATTGTAGTAGGTTTATCTAGGCTTTTCAGTAATAATAATAAAAAAGAGAGCAGAGGGGAAATCAGGTAGTAGTGAAGAATGTCTTGCTGTATATAGAATTTTGTACTTTTTAAATGATAATGTGCCATTAAGTTGTGCGGAGTCTTAATGACCACATCTGCACCCATTGCCGCGATAACTGTGTTCATCCACCTTGCTGGTGCTCAGAGTTTTCTTCTACCTTTCCCAGGATTAGCCACGGTGGCGCAGTGGTTGGAGTGCAGTACTGCAGACTACTTCTGCTGATTGCTGGATGACTGCAATTTGGCAGTTCAAATCTCACCAGGCTCAAGATTGACTCAGCCTTTCAACCTGCTGGGGTGGGTAAAATGAGGACCCAAATTGTTGGGGGCAATAGGCTGACTCTTTAAACTGCTTAGAGAGGGCTGTAAAGCACTTTAAAGCAGTATATGTCTAAGTGCTATTGCTACTGCTCTCTTCTCTAGAGAGCTAGGTCTTCAAATAATGTATCTGAAGTAGGATAATTTGCACCTGGTTATTATCTCTCTTATATTTGGCCAATCAAATCTTAAAGCATGAACCTGGGAATGGTTTTGCAGAAATCTTCCAAGTAAATAAACACAAAGCAGCAAAACTGTACACCTAAAAGAAATCTACTTCCAAAATTAATCTGTAAAAGGCTGCCTATACAGGATGGCATTCTACTGGTTTGGACCAGTTTGAACAAACTGGTAGCTCTGACAATCAGCTGGGAGTGAACTGGTTCACTCCAATGATCAGCTGGGCCTGCCCACCCACCCTTGCACTTTACTGATCTATATCCTCTCAGCTGAGTTGCATAGTAGAGTGGATTGGCGTGCCTCAGCTGTTTTCCTCCCCAGAAGTAATGCAGAAGGTAAGTTTTCTCAAAATTGCGTATGCACGCACAAAGTGTGCATTCACCAAACTGTTTGTTAAACTGGTAGGATCCCACCACTGTGCCTATATAACACAAAATGATTTCTGGGTATGAAATTGTAGGGATTTTTTCCCTCCCTGTATCATTGTTAAGCTGGAATTAAAGTTGTTCATAGCTAAACATAACACTTTTTTAATTGTTAAGGTCAAATCCAAGGAAAAGATATGGCATACCAATATTACAAAAGGTATCATCTAAGAAAGGAACAATTTTCTTTGTTTGGGAAATATATATTTCAATTGTAGATCTATTCCCATGGCCTTTTCGTCCAGCATTCTCATGTCATCTTGTCTTGATTTCCTACAGCAATACTTTCCAGAAGCTATTTTGTGTTATATACACTACAACATAACATTTATATAATTCTCTACTTTTTGAGACACATTGCCAAGCAACAGTTTGAATTAACAATCATTCTTGCTATTTTAAAACCTGGGTATCCATTGACAAGCAAATTATAAGAAGAATTGACAGAAATATACCAAGAATTTCATATTACAATCCTAACTTCAACCTGTCATCACTCTGAACAGCAAGAGTCAGGCGCCAATTAATGCCTGATGTTAATTGATTAAGATATGCATTTCTGTACCCAGTGATCATCACTTATTTTAAGAAGAATTAACATTGGCTTTTATTATAAACAAAAATTATTGATGAGTTTGAATATGAGTTTAAAGTCTGAGAAAGTTCAAAAAAAAGTGAGCGGAACAATCAGGCAGAGTTCTGGGTGACAGTAATATTTATAGCATCCTGTTTGGAAGCCTAATTTACCCAAGGGAACAATTTTACAAAGGCTGCTATTTGTGAGATTATATATTTAGTTTTAAAGAATAATGACTTTGTGCCTCTGTATGATGTACATGTGTGTGTGTGAGAGAGAGAGAGAGAGAGGGAGGGAGGGAGGGAGGGAGGGAGGGTGGGAGGGAGAGAAGGAAGGAACTTATAAGCACTATTTTTAATATAGTGATGAAAAGGAATTCAATGGCAGCTTGTCCCTCCAGCCGTATAGATTTCCAAATTATGCTCATATCTGCCATTCAAGATAACCCAGTGTGTGTGCATCTGTCCATCTCTGTGTGTGTTTAATCTTTTTTTTTAATGGTTCAGCAAAGCTGAAAAAAACTACTCCTATAACTAATATGTTTCTGAACATGGCAGGATATTTAAAGGTGGCAATAAAGCAGCAATTATCTATGTAAGACATTTATTATAATAACTCTGCTAACTAAATATTTGGCACCAGGCCTTCCTTGCCCCTTCAGCGAGTTATCATTCCTTGGGCCAAAGGTATAGTCACTTCTGTTCAGTATGAGGAAATCACTGATAATTTTTCAAAAGTACCACAACCCTTTGAGGAACGGAGTCAAATCATGGATATCTTGCCAGGGGCTACATTTTTGCAAGACCCAAGATTTTCTGATTCTCCCAGCATAAATCCTTAGCAGAACAAGAAGAACTATGCCAGTCCTGGATCCCAGGTCATTAAATACTTGCCCATTGTTTTTCTCTATTTCTCTTTCTTTTATCAATGTAAGATTATTTTGTCCATTGGTAAACCTTTGGACATTTACCTGGGAATACATCCTATGAAATTCAGTGAGACTTACATTATCTGTGAACAAATACATTTGTATAACAACCATTCCCCCTACCAAGCATTGTTCAACTACAATTGTTAACATTAACAAATGGACAAAAAGAAAAGTTAAAATTACATAAATACAATAAAATCATGTTGGATAAAATTGCTTACATCATAGTCTATTTACAGACAACATAAAAACAGCACTTATACAAGTACAAAATCCTACTGGTATAATCTAATATTCCATCCATCTGACTGTAGTAATAAGATTTCCAACAGAAAAGCCCTGTCACCTTATTTTAGAGTTTCTATCACTCTGAAAATCCACTTACAATTGCTTCCATCAAGCTGATACCTTTTGATGTTCCATCCTGGGAAAACCCTGGGAAAATTAGAGTTGGGGAGGAGAGGAATGAATAACCCTTGATGCTGGAATATGGTTACAACCATCTGCAAATTAAGTGATATAACTCTCCCACATCATCAACTGAGGAATTATTTCCCTTAATCCACTATGTAGAGAAAGCCAGTGAGGAATTTTCACTCAAAGCCCCTGCTGGAAATTAAACACACACACACACACACACACACACACACACACACACACACACACACACACACAGTGTGAAAAGTCCTAAATCATAATTCTTCTCTGAGGAGGGGCCAGAGAATAATAGGGAAGGTGAAAACAATATATAAGAGTAGTGGTCAGATTAATCTGAGCAACCATTTATAGGTCTGCCCCATTATTTAGAAACTGGCCAAATGGTTTATGTATATATTCTGGTTAATTCAACAATCTAAACCTTACCATATTCATTGAGCAAGAGGAGCCACCAATCTCCAGCAGTATAAGCCAGTTCCAGGGTTGCCTCATGAATATTGTATCTATTCTATCATCATTTCTTAAGGGGATGTTATGTGAAAAATTAAGACTAGTGCAATGATTTAATTACCGCATTTTTCAGAGTATAAGACGCTCCAGAGTATAAGATGCACCTACCTTTATTGGGGAGGAAAACAAGAGAAAAAATCAGTCTTTGCTTCCCAGCATCCATCCGGTATTCATCTGGCCCGTTCGCTGTAACCCATTCAGCGCTGTTGCTGCTCACTTGCCACTGGCACCCATTCACTACGGGCATGCAGAGGCCGAAAATCTGACACACAGAGGCTGAAAACAGCTGAAGGGTAGGGGCCGGGGGGTGGGTGGGGCTTCAGCAACATTCAGTGTATAAAATGCACCACAATTTTCACCTACTTTTTTTGTGGGGGAGTGCATTTTATACTCCAAAATCAGAGGTGGGTTCCTACCAATTCGCACCTATTCGGTAGAACCAGTTCGTCAAATCTACCGAACCGGTTAGAAGAGGTTCCACCAGTGGACCCGGAAAGCTTGCCACACCTACAGAAGAGGTTCCAAAATTTTTTGAAACCCACCAGTGCCACACACACACAAACACACACACACAGAGACAGACAGACTGACACAGAGAGAGAGAGAAAGAGAAAGAAAGGAATAAATAAATAAATACATAAATAAATAAAAAAGAAAGAAAAAGAGTGAGAGATGAAAGAAAAAAGAAAAAGGGACAGAGAGACAAAAGGAAGGAAAGAGAGAGAGAGAGAGAGAGAGAGAGAGAGAGAGAGAGAGAGAGAGAGAAAGAACACATGGCCAGCAAGCCACTCCCACCAGGTCACATGGCTGGCAAGCCACGCCCATAAAGGAGGCCACACCCACAGAGTAGGTTCCAAAATTTTTTGAAACCCACCACTGTCCAAAATGTATGGTACATAAAGCTGGCTGCCATATTTAATTATCCATTTTTGCTTAATTATCCATTATGTTTGAATATTTCTTCGTGATTCAATAGTTTTTGAACCTGCCTAGGTTTGTTTTTTTTTTTTATCAAAAAGCTAGGAATATTTCACTTTTAATTTTTTGTAACTTTGTCTCAAGGATTACCATTACAAAAACAAAAATCCCCAAATAATATTAAAATAATTCTAAGTAAATCGTGATGGGGTACAAGTTTCTTTAAAAGAGCAACATGACATTTTCAACCTTCACGTGAAAAAAAAAATCAGCTATAATGATTGGCCAGCCCCAAACCAAAAAGAAAACTTTTGTAATTTATCCCTTCCACCTTAAATCTACAATGATAATTTCTTAAAGCATTCGTACAATTTCAATGTTATGGAAAAGCATGGTTAGACATGAATTCCGTTTGTGCTGCATTCTGCAGTAAAGGAACAGCTTCATGGAGCTTTAACACAACTAGACGACTGGAAGGAGGAATTAAATTTTTATTTTCTAACTCTGGGATTGCAGCAGGATAGCAGCTTAGCCCTTAGGAATAGCCTCCCATGGACTCCTGCTTCTCCCCTCCTTGTAATTTTTACTCTTACTTCCTTTGAGCGGAGCTCAAAAGTATGGGGTTGCAAGGATCTTGCTGCAAGCTGAAAAAACACACCTGCTGTGCCAATTTGTAAGTGTTCCTTTACCAAAACGTCTTTAAAATAAAGGGAACTCTGTGTTTTCTTTTTGAAACCCAGCGATTTTAGCTCCCTGCTGGAAGTCTGTGCCCTCCACATTAATGGTGTTATAGCAGGGGCAGAAAGGAGAGTGAAGCCTTAGAAACAGGAGTGTCACCACTATTTAAAGGACCTATTTGGGAGGATGGGATTTCAATTGCCATTATGTTTAATTAAAATAGCAGAAACAATATTAGAAAAGGCAAAGTGGTTCATCAATACAAAAGGGAAGGACATCTCTAGCCGTCTCCTTTCCCAGAGGGAATATTTTGTTCTACCCTTTAAAATGATGCTGTAATCAGTAGGTAAATCATTTCCATATTCCAGATGAAATAAGACAAGGCATAGTTTCAATTTTAAAAAGCGAATCTTATACATGAGATGTTTTGATAGCTGGAAAAGAGAAATGAGCTAATCTTAGAAAATTAGTTACGCTTCTTATGTTCATCAGTTACTTTTATGGCATTTTTTAAAATAAAGAATCGTTTTACTTAGCAAGTGAGAATGTGTGTTGGTGTACAGACAAATATTTGATGTACAGACAAATATAAGGTCTATTTCTTTCCAGAATAAAATCTTGAACATTTGAATTATTTCAAAAACCTCCAATGGCATTAAATGAGACGGGAAATAAATCCTGATGCTGTGTGAAGAAACAACTACCTTCGGCCTAATGACTTATAAAACAATTAATTCAGAAGGAAGGAAGGAAGGAAGGAAGGAAGGAAGGAAGGAAGGAAGGAAGGAAGGAAGGAAGGAAGGAAGGAAGGGGACAGGACAGGACAGGACAGGACAGAATTCTGTATTGGCCAAGTGTGATTGGACACACAAGGAAATTGTCTTTGGTGCATATGCTCTCAGTGTACATAAAAGAAAAGATACATTCATCATGAATCATAAGGTACAACACTTAATCATAGTCATAGGGTACAAGTAAGCAGTCCGATAATACTAGGAAGCAATTAATATAAATTGCAAAGATACAAGCAACAAAGTTATAGTCATATAGTCATAAGCAGAAAGAGATGGGTGATAGGAATGATGAGAAGATTAATAGCAATAGGGAAGGAAGGAGGGAGGGAAGGAGGGAAGGAAGGAAGGAAGGAAGGAAGGAAGGAAGGAAGGAAGGAAGGAAGGAAGGAAGGAAGGAACAATGTGATTAAGTCAAAAGTAGTATAGCATATAGCAGTATCCCCCAACATTTTGGGCACCGGGAACCAGTTTCCCAGAGGGGGTGTGGTTTTGTGTGCTGCCTGCATCCTGCAGATGGGGCTTCACTGATTGGGTGCTTGTCCATGGACCAGGGATTGGGGCAACAAAGGAATAATTTCAATTTATATTGTAGACATACATTATCTGAATGATATTTGCAATCCTTCTGTAACATGACTCAGAATTATATTTCCATATTCTACACTGGGAAAAGAGAATTGAGGGTAGAAAAATAACATGAAGTCACAGCACTGTTCAAATGACTAGAATCTCACATATGAAGCCATCTGCTGGCAGTTTTCTTCTTTACTTTACTTCTGCCCCCTTCCTCCAGGTTAGGATTCATTTTTCAGTATTCAATTAAAACTTTTTCAAAAGCCCACTGATATTATTATTCCTTTTTTTCTATCTGAAGACAGAAATAGGAACTTTAAGTTGGTTTGGCACACTGTCCACAGAAGCTCAGTGTATGAATTCTCTGTGGAATCTTTCTTTTGAAGGGTTTCCAGGCAAATTCCCTCATGGGAGAAAATGTTCTATTTTATCTTTTATCTCTACTTTATTTTGAGGTTTTGGTCACTTGTTTGGATTTTTTTCCACTTTACATTTTGGAAGTTAAGTCTACTGTGGGATTAATTTTATTTTATTTTATTATTAAACATCCCTGATATTTTAGTATTCCATCCCAATTTTTAATGTTCTTAAAAAACCTTTTCCATATGAGGTGTTTCAGGTGTTTATCATTTTTTTCAAATAGTCTTTCCTGAGTTTCACTGACCCTATGACTGAATTGGTGGTTTAATAGCAATAACACTTAGACTTATATATCACTTCACAGTGCTTTACAGCCCTCCCTAAGTGGTCTAAGAGGTTTACAGAGTCAACATATTGTCCCCAATAATCTGGGTCCTCATTTTACTGACCTCGGAAGGATGGAAGACTGAGTCAACCTTGAGACTCAACCTAGCCAAACTGCTGTCAGCTGGTGATCAGCAGAAGTAACTACTGCACCACTGCAGCTCTTAATGAGTACTGCTTCACAGTTCTGTTCTACTCCACTATGCTAAACTGACTACGCAAGAGATGGACAACAGATTAGACAAGATGCATTCCATTGTGCAAAAAATGAATCCTCATAGATTCATATGACTACCTGCAGTGGCAATTTTATATCTATGTGTGTGTGCATATGTGAAGCTTTTATATGAAAATATAAAGATACAAAGTTGGCAATATATTGCCTGCTTCCTAGGACTGAGAGAGAGTGACTGGCTGAAGGTCCTCCAGTTGGTTTTCTGTAGATTATGGAATTAAAACTCCCTGTTTCTAGCCTGATAGCAATAGCACTTAGACTTATATACCACTTCACAGTACTTTACAGCCCTCTCTTAAGTGGATTACAGAGTCAGCATATTGCCCCCAACAATCTTCATCCTAATTTTATCTACCTCGGAAGGATGGCAGGCTGAGTCAACCTTGAGCCTGGTGAGATTTGAACTGCCAAATTGCATGCCGGAGCAGAAATAGCCTGCAATACTGTGCTCCAACCGCTGTGCCACTGGGTGTGGGTGTGGATTCATATCCTTGCTTACTACACCAAAATTGACTCTCATGAAGTACTTCGTGATACTTTATTTTCTTGTCATCTTTTGTTCAATATGTTTACAACAAAAATAGTTCATCATAAAAACTGGAAAATTGCCACAAAAAAAGCAGGGGATACTATGTCATGTACAGATCAAAAGAATGGTAAAATTTCAGTCCCTGTGAAATAAAGATACCGTTTTCTAAAAATACTCATTTTTTTAAAAAAAGCACCTATACTGTGGCTGTGCTCCTTCCCTTTCTAGTTTTAAACATGCATGGCCGAACCAGAAAGTATAGTGCAGTGAACTTCCACAGATTAACCCTTCAACAATAAAGAGTCCAGGGGAAGCAGAGTAAGAAGGTATAGTTTCCAAAGAGAGGAAGGGGAGGCTAAATTATATCCAGTTTGGCTTTAGGCCTGGTTATGACACTCAGGCTATCTTGCTGAGATGAGACCAAGATAGGGTTGCTTGATCTCTTTGCAGCTGAGATCAATGACCCTCCCGTGTTGTTTGATTTCTTAGTGGCTGAGATCAATGAGACCTTCCTGTGTTGCTTGATCTCTAAGTGACTTTCAAGATCATAAATGTGGTGTCCTTTTGGATTGCCTCCCAGGGTGATTGAATGGAGGAGGGGGACTGCTTCCTAAGTGATTGTAGTCACTGATAGTGGAGAGAAATTATACTTTAGTATACTGTCACCTTTCCTTTTTATTGTCTGCATTAAGATTCTGGGTGATACAATCTGTCAATTTGGAGTTAGCTATCATCAATATGTTTGACTTCACTGATATGCTACAAACCCAGTGCCTGAAGGCTCTTGTGGTCTAGATGGGGAAGAATAGTCTAAACCAGGACTGTCAAACCTGCAGGCCATGGGCTGGATGTGTCATGTCCAGGCCACGCCCACAAAGGAGAAAAAAGTTTTGATATGTCCTGTGATGCCGCCATGACAACATGAGTTTGACACCCCTTGTCTAGATCAACTCAATCTCAGCAAGATGGAGTTGGTCTGGATTATGAAGTCATCCAACTCCAATTTCATTTTTAGTTTTCGGCTGAGCTGCAGCAAGGATGGTATTTGTACAACTACATATAGCATGGTAGTTATATACTTTCCTGGAGTGGGAAACCCTGATTATGGTCATCCTAGTTGAACTTCTGTAATGGCCATTATATGGGGCTGCCCTTAAAGACAAGAATGCAGAAGCTTGAGTAATCATGGGTGTGCCTCAGTTTGCTTAGTCAATATCTCTATTTTGAGAGTTGTTTTGTTTACCAATTGCAAGGTGAAAGATATTCATTGTTCAGGATTTGATATCTTCAAGACCAGAAGTGGCATTCAGCCGGTTTGGACTGATTTGGGTGAACCGGTAACTCTGACTATCAGCTGGCCCAACCCACCCATCCCTGCTCTATCCTGTCCTTTATTTTCTGCTTTCTAGCTCATCTCAATCATGCGGCACAGCTGATTCCTCCCCAGCTGTTTTACTTACCATTGCTGATTTGGAAGGTAAGCAGCTGAGCTTCTAAATGCTCCATTTTCAGCGCTGCTGAAGCACATGCTCACCGAACTAGTTGTTAACCTGACAGCATTCCACCACTGTTCAAGACCATCTGTTCCCAATTGTATCTGCCCATTCAATAAGATTTTTTAAAAATGGGTTCACTTCAATTGTCTTCCTTGATAGGAAATGCTATCAACAAGAGGCATAAATGCAGGCTTCAGTTGCTATCCTCTTTCCTGAAATTCTACAAATTCCCCTTAAGAATTGTTCAGCCTTAAGCCACCGGGTTTTATAAAGTCTCTAAAAACCTGCTTTTTTCCAACAAACCTTGATGAGGCTATTTTCTTTTTTATACAGTGGGATGATATTTGTTAATAATTAGATGAAATTGTTCTAATAAGTCATGGACAGATTATATATACAATACAATAGCAGAGTTGGAAAGGACCTTGGAGGTCTTCTAGTCCAACCCCCTGCCTAGGCAGGAAACCCTATACCATTTCAGACAAATGGCTATCCAACATCTTCTTAAAGACTTCCAGTGTTGGGGCATTCACAACTTCTGGAGGCAAGCTGTTCCACTGATTAATTGTTCTAACTGTCGGGAAATTTCTCCTCAGTTCTAAGTTGCTTCTCTCCTTGATTAGTTTCCACCCATTGCTTCTTGTTCTACCCTCAGGTGCCTTGGAGAATAGTTTGACTCCCTCTTCTTTGTGGCAACCCCTGAGATATTGGAACATTGCTATCATGTCTCCCCTAGTCCTTCTTTTTATTAAACTAGACATATGCAATTCCTGCAACTGTTCCTCATATGTTTTAGTCTTTGTTTTAGTCTTCTCTGCACTCTTTTTAGAGTCTCCACATCTTTTCTACTTCGTGGCGACCAAAACTGAATGCAGTATTCCAAGTGTGGCCTTACCAAGGCATTATAAAGTGGTATTAACACTTCACGTGATCTTGATTCTATCCCTCTGTTTATGCAGCCTAGAACTGTGTTGGCTTTTTTGGCAGCTGCTGCACACTGCTGGCTCATATTTAAATGGTTGTCCACTAGGACTCCAAGATCCCTTTCACAGTTACTACTGTTGAGCAAGGTACCATCTATACTGTATATTTTTTGGTTATGTGTCATTTTAATTTTGGTTAGAAATGTGGGCCTATATGATATTCAGAGTTACCAATGTTTAGAATGGGATATAATCCCATTATTAATGGGACATAATATTTATTATTAATAAATAATAAAGGCACTCCCATCAAAAAAGACACCCCTGAAATGAATGGCCTGGACCAATCATACATCAGGCAACATAAATATTGATAGAAATCTATCCTTGAAAGTACCTTAGAATAATAAAAAATAAGTAGAGGCATTCCTTGGACAGAAAATCTTCTTCATCCCAAATAGTGTCAAGAAGGCAAGTACTATCCAATATTATTTTCATACCAAACCTTTTTAAATAGGCTAGGTAGAGAGTGTGAATGATCAGTCTGAGCTTTACAACTGAATGGAAATCTCAGTATAAGTTTCCAACTTTCAATCTTCTTGGTCCTAGTTTAGGACTGCAATCACTAATCCATATTAGCTCGTTTCCCACTGGGAATCCTGACTCATCACTTTTTGCTTTTCTCTGAGACATACAACTATAAAGAAGTCTTTTTAAGATCTAAAACTATAATCTCCAACTAGGGTTAAAAAAAGAGCTACGAACTAAGCCAAGCTTTAAGGCTTGTATTTCTTTCAACCTCAAAGAATCTAGCTGCTATATTTTGAACCTATTTTTATTTGTCAAAATAAATGTTTTTGAACATCCTATGTGAACTTTCAGGAACCTATGTGGTCATGTTTTTGAAGTTGTATTTCAGTAGACAATAGCAGGGTCCCAAACTCCCAGGCCAGGGACCAATACTGATCCAGGGCCTGTTAGGTACCAAGCTGCAAAGCTGGAAGTGAGTGGTGGGTGAATGAGTGAAACTCAGACCATCTCCTCCCCCACCCTGGTACATGGAAAAATTGTCTTCCATGAAACCATCCTAGGTGGCAAAAAGGTTGGGGACTGCTGGGTTACAGGACTATCTCTATAGAATCAGCACATGTGTAAGAATTCAAATCAATTAAAACGTGTCCAAATATATAACATTTTTTTAAACAGGATGAGATCATCCTAATTTTAAAAAAAGTGAAATAAAGCAAAATGGTCAGATCCACTCATTTCAACATTTCACCTTGTGCCCATAGACCATTTCCTATCTCTTTTAGCAAGGGGTTCTCTGCCTGGTTGCTGGGTGGGCATGGCTATAGTGGGCATGGCCTAGTCGGCCTCATGAACCACAGGGAGGAGTTTTTTGCATTTCCTGAGCTACGGAGGCTTTTCTTGAGCCTCCAAGAGGGCAAAAACAGCCTCCCCAGGCTCCAGAGGCCCTCTGGAGGCCAGAAATGGGCCGGTTTTTGGCCTTCCCAAACTTCCAGTAGGCCCATTTTTCATCCTCCCCGAGCCTCCGTATGTGCCCTGCACTTAACTGCATCCAAAATGGGCCACATGAGAACTCCTGGGAGGGGAGGGCCCAGCCAGGAATGGAATATGGGGCTTCTCTGAACTGCACAGAATCTTAGTTAGAGGTTCTCTTGAACCACTGTGAGCCCCCAGCAGCCCATACCTGATCTCTTCTCCTTGTAGGGTGCCCTGTCAAAAAAAAACCCACCAGGATTTAGAGATGTGTTTGGTTCAAAGACGTGCGGTCAGGTTTATGGCTGGTGAGGCATTGACACAGGGGTTTCAAAAAATTTTAGACTTGTGAACTTCAATTCCCCAGCCAGGCATGCTCAGTTCTGATTTAAAGCAACAGCATTTATTTTTCTCCTTTGTGAAAAAAGTTTTCCTAAATTATTTTTCTTCTCCCTCCCCCTCCTTCCTCCCTCTCTCCCTCCCTCCCTCCCTGTTCTCTCAAACAGACACATGCACACAGAGAAGTTGGATCCCTCTCTCACTCAATCTCAAACAAACACAAACACAGAAGTTGGATTGGATATATTTTCCAATGTCTTGAAAGCAGCTCCTCTGACATACCCCCCCTTCCCCTGTTGCCTTCCAATCTGAGCCTTTGATTGCAGGTGGAGCCACGTTGCCTTTTCAAACTTGTAATCAGTGAAGCTGGGCTTATATACTTTTATCCAGGTATGTGTGCGTATGTAGGTGTGTGTGAAAAGGCAACGTAGCTCTGCATGCAATCACCTTTTCCAGCTGTTTCAGAGAGGATTTCAACTCTGCTCTTGCGTGCCATCATGAAAAGAAAAAAAATGTAAAAGGAAAAAGACAAGAGCTGAAGGCTGAGCTAGTTGCTGACAGAGTCACCGTGTGGATGACTCTGCTTAACTGTTCAAAAAAGCCTCTAAAAAATGCCCTCTACAAGAGGCAGGAGAATGACGTGCCTCATTACGTCAGGAATTTTTTGGCTTTTAACCCTTGCTTATCTCTGCTCGAGTGATCATAAAGTCAGACCAGATGAGACACCTTGTTCTCCTGCCTCCTCCTGTAGTTTTTAGAGGCTTTTAAAAACAGTTAAGCACTAAGCAGAGTCATCCACTATGACTCTGGCAGCAACTAGTTCAGCCTTTTTCCTTTTACATTTTTTTTTCTTTTCATGAAGACAGTGGTGAGGCTCTGCCTCCCCTGCCTCCCCTGACTGCACATCCCTGCTTTGGTTTCTTGAAGCATTGTTTTATTTAGCCCTCATTCGTCTATTACAGACCAAGTCAGTAAGACAGACTCAAATCAGCAATAACTGCTTTGATAGCAGTAATAAATTTCTGTTTGATTTCTGTTTTGCATTTTAAATGTTTAGACATGCACTGGGAGCTGTGGAAAAAATGCAATTGAATGATAAGTTGAGGAAAGAGGTCTATGTGTGCTCAAAGCTCTTTCTTTCGAAAAAGATGCTTTGCAAATAATTAGCGGTTAAACTTGCCATACTCTCAAGATTTTCCTGCAAGTAGCAAAAGTAAGTGCCTTGTCATTTATACTTAATTTTCCCTCTTTTCCCCACTGACCTCTGTGAGCTAAAGAGAAGGACATCAATGTGTGTGTCTCAGTAGGTGGTGCGCAGGTAAGTAGGCTTTCAGAGAAAGAGACAAATGAGATCAGTGGAAGACCTCAGGAGAAAACACTTTTTGGTAAACAGTGTCATATGAAAGCAAAACTGGGCAGAAGGGAGGGGAGATAAAAATTAAAGAGGCACCAAGGGCGTAAGATGTTTTTATACTTAAAAAGCAATGGAAGGAAAGTACCACCAGAGCGTATAGCAATATTCCATTATTGGCAGTATGAAAATCAAGCTTTTAAGTGTGGAAATAAATATTACTCATCTAATACTTAGGGAAACATTTGATCAGCCTGCTGCAATCGTCTGTAAACTGCCATCATGTGCCAAGTGCTTCTTCAGTCATTCTAAACATAACAGTTCACAAATCGGTTTTGTGTACGACGAATCCTTCTGTATTTGAAGGAAGGTAATCAGTTACTGCAATTCTTTAAATAAGATTTAAAGCAGACATTCTTATCAAAGAAGGGACGAAATAGAACCATGATGGCGAACCTATGGCATGCATGCCACAGGTAGCACACAGAGCCTCTCTTCAGACATGCAAGCCGTCGCCCCAGTTCAGCTCCACCGCACATGTGCTCACCCCAGCCAGCTGATTTTGGGTCTCTGCTGTGCAGGGGTGGGGGGCATGCAGGAGATGTATCCACATGCATGGGGGTCGCATGCGCATGGACAGGGGTGGGAGAGTGTGGGCAGTGTGGTGCACCTCCCTGGGGTCTGTTTTTGGTCCCAGGAGGCTGCAGGGAGGTCTATTAGGCCCAAAATGGAGTGCAGGAGGATCATATGCTCATATGCAGGGGCATGTGGTGCACAGACGGGTGTCATGCACACACTGCATTATGCATTATTGGTGTGTACATGCGGGTGTGCACTGTCACATTCTTGCATGCACTTTCAAAAAGGTTATCCATCACTGGAATACAATGAATGAAGCTGAAACTGAACCCCAGCAAGATGAAGTGGTTTGTCCAGAGGTCACCTCCCCATGTCCCCTCCCCATGTCCCTATATTGATTATAGACAGGGTAATACTTCTCCATCAAGAGCAGGTTCAAGCTTTGGGAGAATCTCCTGGATACCCAGATTCTATTTGGTCAGCAGATAGAGCCTGTAGCCAAGTGAGCTTGGCCCAAACAATCCAGCCTCAGCTAGTATTGTTGCTATGGAGACTCTGGTAAGAATAAATATCTTGTCACATTCTGGCAGTTGTGACTGCCAGATAAGGAGAGCAACAAACAAATAGGAGGAGAAGGGGAGGGTGCCAACAGCATACCAGGATCGGCATAGAGGCAGAGCGGTAGCAGTGTATTGATGCAGATGCGGACGGGTTCCCTGCAAATGGCGGCCTGAGGGCTGACATGTCTTCATTGCACCAAGATTTGATTACTCCAATGTGATCCACTTGAGTCACCTTTTGAAGACCATTTGAAACTTCCATTGGTGCAGAATGCTATAGCCCATTTTCTGGTCAATGATAACCATTTCAGTAGTGTTATATCTATACTGGTTTCAATATGTTGGACAAATAAAATCTTGCTATTACCTTAGATGGCTTGAGTCCATGTTATCTAGGAGATCATCGTGTTCCAATACAGCCTTTGTTGCCAGCGTTCAACTCAGGAAGTGGTGTTTTGGTCCACTATTCTCATATCACAGGAATATAGCCCAGAAGTAGCCTTTTTTCCATGCTACCCTCTCATTTTAAATTATTGTACATCCCTGAGATCCAGATACCCCACTCACTTTTAGAACTCAGCAGGAAGAGAAAGTACTTGAGCCACCTACTATATGATCTTGTTTTATTGGTGGCTTAATCTGATTGTTTTATAAAATTTGTTTTTATGCAAATAAAACAAAAAAAGGACAGCCATCATATCAATATATGGTGTAAACAATGAGACTAATCCCTGT
This sequence comes from Thamnophis sirtalis, assembly GCF_051295495.1. Lineage (NCBI taxonomy): Eukaryota > Metazoa > Chordata > Lepidosauria > Squamata > Natricidae > Thamnophis > Thamnophis sirtalis. Next base: position 112,904,666 of record NW_028261386.1, on the reverse strand, counting down.
GAGAGAATTTGTGGAAAACTTCATTCATGTATATTGAGTGGTGCAGTGGCCTAGAGGTGGAGCTCTCGCCTCCCAATCAGCAGGCTGCAAGTTCGATCCTAGGTATTTTTCTCTCTGGACACGTTGAGAATATATCTGCTGAATATAACTCTGCAATGAAAACAGGAAGGGCATCTGGCCAGGACACACTCAGTTCCATTCAGTTGCTCAGACTTCACCCAACAAGGGCTTATGGGGTCATTAAAAGAAGATGATTATTATTCATGTATATTATGATATGTACATACACACATATACAAACACACGTGAAGATGGATGTCATCCATGATCAAATTCCTTCTACTAGATGATATCCAACTTTTGCATTTGCTTCTTGTTAACAAAAGAAGCAAATGTTGACATAAATCCAGTGGACTGCTTTATCTTCTAAAAATGGCAAAGGTCAGATGCAGAAAACACACACAGCAAAAACTAAATACAAAAACACAGCATCATCAATAATGACACACAGTGTAGGAATTTTATGGTATATTTTTTTCAACCTAAATAAATGAGATGGTTGAGAAACAGAATGTTCATGCGGCAGGTTCAGGGATGTCAAATGCATACAAAAAGTATCATTGGCAGCACTTCAGAATGAGATTTATAATACACACGTGCAAACTGTCTCCAGGATAATCTCTAACACAGAAATGATCAAACTGCTGATTTTACTTATTCACAGTCACTACATGACTAATGTCTAATGAGACATGATTAATTCCCTATTATAGTTTTCCACAACCTACATATTCCCATACCCTGCACATATATGGTGTTAATTCCATGAATTCACCTGTCACTATAGCCACTGCTGGGATTTTCTTTAGTGCTTAGGTTCATATTGGAGATTGAGGAGGACAACTCCCTTAAAACAATGCTCTTCATGTATTCCCCTCAAGCATGTGATATTCAACATGTGTATAGAAATGGGGGAGCAAGCGCTGGATACACTCTCTACATCTCTGGATCCATGGTTTCTCTGCACAACTTCTAGTTGTGATTGCTTAAAAACAAATCTATCTTAATAATCACAGTATTGTTGTTTGAGTGTCTCTAAGCCAAAAAGAGATTTATACTATTGTTTATTTGAATGCAGCAGAACTCAGCTGGTGATCTTAGGCCCATCCTATATTATAAATCAAGTGATAAGGTCTATAATACCAATATAAATTCTATATAGACTGGCCTGAAAATCAATAGGGTAGCATTACTACTTAGTGTAATAAAACTCATGGGAAGAATAGTTGAAGACATGTAAAGGATGCTGTTGGAAGGAGAAATGAACATTTGTGGTATTTTTACCACTACACATTTCACCCTATTACTCCAGCTTTGTTCAAATAATTCTGCCATATTTGGGCTTTAAAAATCCAGATTTGTGAAACCTTTATCTGGTAGCCTCAATTAAGCTGCTACTTTTGCATGCAGAATCAAGGCCTGAGGACTGGTAAATATTCCTTCTCATCTTCCAATCAAGGTTCTTCACTGAAGACAAATCACGAATATAGTTATCATTTTTTTTAATTTATATTACCAGCACAGGTAGAGACGAGATGGATTGCTTATCATGCCACACTTAAAATAGCTGGAGTGGACAGGACTTCCATCAACTTGCCATCTTAAAATTGCTCCATATATTCACAATTACACATTTTATTGAAACATCCTCCAAATGTTTTGAATGACACCTGGAACCAGACATTATATTCCTACAGAATATGGAATATGGCAACATTTAACTTATTATGTCTGAGACTGATTTTATTGGGGAGGGATGGAGGGAGGAAAGAAAGAAAGGAAGGAAAGGAAGGAAAGGAAGGAAGTAAATCTTTTTTCTGTTTTATAATAGTAGCTACTCTTGAAGATTCGCTTTTTAGAAGTTTTTAGAACCAGTATTGCTGAATTATGCTGCTAAATTGAAGTGTTTTTGAAGAACACAAGATCTCTTCTTGTGCCTCAAAAGTATCCATTGTGCCTCAAAGAGTACTTAGATGTAAAAGGAAAAACAACCCATAACAACATAATTCTTCCATTCAAAGGATCAATTGTGTCACTTTGATTTTTTTTTTCTCAAAAGAAAATTAGTAAGATTTACACTGGATTACAGAAAGTTGATGGTAATGAAAAGGAGGCGAGGAAACAATTGCTCATACGATAAAGCAACACTGCCTCTAAACAAGAAAAATCTGTACAGTTTTTTCATTAAAACTGAGACTCAAATAGTGAGACCTTTTATGCCCTATCTTCATATTTGTTGTGTCTACTTTTGTGACACACTAGTTTTCTTCTTCATCTACAGTTTCATAAAGAAGAAGCCACAATTGATCCTGAAAACAAAGTTATATTTCTGTTCTTCAATATGGCTAACTACCTTTCACATTCAGTTTTTTCAACATTCTCTTCAAGCAAAGGATATACCTATCCCACAGATTTATCAACTTTTCCATTCCTTTGCAAATTATTTATGATCAGGAAAATATATTAAGCAAGATGTGAAAAATAAATAAGATAAAGAAGTAAATATAATTATTGTTTGTCCTGCTTATGCTTCCTTTTTAATGTGGTTTTTCCATATAGAAATGTATAGTAAGGCATCTAATTTGCAGGTAGATGGTTACAAAACCCAATATAACCACTAGATTCTTACGTTTTTTGCTGCCATATAGCATTCAGATTTTTTTTGCAGCAAAGGTATGGTAACTCTAACAGACATTCAGTAGAGTTGTTCATTAATTACATACAGATCCATATATATTTCATGTGCATAGAAACATCTCGTCATTATTTGAAATAAAAAATATTTTATTTATTTATGCATCTAAAAGATCTGTAGAGTCACTCAGCAGTGAGTCTAGGCAATGTACCAAAATTCAAACCAACATAGGAATATGTTCCCTATGATGCCCTGATTAAAGTAACTCCCAAAATAAAAAGCCATATCACCAACAAAGCTTTTCTAAGTTCCTGGCCCAAATGCCTGGGGGAAAGAGCTAGGACTATAAGGCATAGAGCCACATGGATCTTGAGGGTGGGGAATGCTATTCCATGGGGCACGCAAAGCCACAGAGAAGGCACATGTCCAAAGTCCAATGAGATGGCATTGTTTGATATAGGAACCAGAACATGCCTTTCCTGCTAGACCTGATAGGGTAGGTAGAAACAATGGGGGATAGGTGATACCACAATAGCCTGATCTGATGCCATACAAAGTTTTATAGGTGATAACTACCATCGAGAAGCCAACTGGAAATGAGTGTAGCTTGCAGTGTGACATGAGTGTATTGAGAAGCACCAACATTGTTGCATTCTGACCAGTTGAGCTTCCAAATGCCTTTCAAAGTCAGCCCAAGAACAGTGAGTTACAATAATCCAACTAGTAAGTCACTAAGCCATGAGTCACCAGGAGAAAGGTCTCCCAATCCAGGAACTAGAACATGTGGTACACAAGACAAACCTGTGAAAACAGTCTCTAGCAATGGCGGCTACCAGTTTTTTCCAGCAGTCCAGTCTTGTGAGTCCTAGAAGATCCCTACTTTACCCACCAGCTCTGACTGGAGTAATCTGAGCATGGAATAAGTTCTCTCATGGATATAATGAACCAAGCTTCCTTCCTTGAGGCACAGGTTTGGAGAAAGATGGGGTCCCTATCTGTTATTTAGAAACTTCAGACCAAAATAATTCCATCTCTGCTTTGAAGTGACAGATAACCAAACAATTTACCTACTAAACCACAATACAATCACTATCTATCCATACTTATCTAAAGGCAGACAGGGACTCAAGTTTACCATCTTAAACTTACCTCTAATGTTCATATTTCTTTAATGATTGGTTTCAGGATCTGAGAGATGGGCAGGAAGTCAAGGAGGAAACCTAATAGTTAAAATACCAGCATTCTTCCAAATTCTTTCAGGTATCTGCAGCAAATGATATATTGATCTTGCTGTTAAACTGCACAGCTGTAACCAACACATTAGACATGGAAGATAAAAGCAATGACTAAAAGAACCTTATTTCATCTGTCACACCTGAGGCTCTGCTTTCTCCAGACCTTTAGTGTATTAGCACAGAAAATCAATTAGATAACAAACTATACAAATGAAGGGGGAGAGGTTTTTTCTTAAGGGTCCATTCAAAAATTTGCGGCGTGCCAAAAACCATGCAAGTAACTTTGGAGGAGGGGAGATGGTAGTCCAAACTCTGATTGCATATTATTTATATTAGACTTTGGCTAAGCTAAAGATCAATTTACAGCTGTAGCAGAACTTGTTATCACACAGTATTTTCTCATCATTCACATTCAAAGATTGTCAGCCATTTGTTTAGGAGAAGGTACATTCTCATCTAAGGCTGAGATGTATTTTTTTCCTTCATTGAATTAAAACTGCATTAATTTACATCTCACCTTTTGGTTATGTGAAAAAATAATACAAATAAACAACAAACTCACCCTTCAAATATTAAAGCTTAAGCAAAATACTTCCATGAAAAAAAAACACCAATTGTGACTCTGGTAACAGGGGTTCTTTCTGAACATCTTTTTGATAAGATATTTGAAGAGCAAATAACCTCAGTTCAGCTCTGTACTTGTGAGTGATACTCTAGAAATAACTTGCTGCAAGTAGCTGCCATTCATCTTCACCTATTTTTCCTCAGCTATTCTGCAAACTTTGGGACTGTGAGGCAATGGAGACAAGAGCAGTGGTGGGATCAAATAATTTAGCAACCGGTTCTCTGCCCTAATGATTTCTTCCAACAATCAGTTTACCAAACTGCTCAGAAAGTTAACAACCAATTCTCCCAAAGTGGTGCGAACTGGCTGAATCCCACCACTGAGACAAGAGTAACACGAATGTAGGCGAATATATGTGTCCCAGGATAACGTTGCAGGATCCAATCTGGGGCAGTCATTGGGACCAGAGGGTTTGTCCTCTGAGTTTTCAGAGTTGTGCTGGTGCCCATCTTCAGGGAACTTCTCTTTAGAAGAATGTGTGCTTTGGTCTGTTCTCTGTGTGGTATTTATTTGGTGCCCTGTTGTATGTGGCCTTTTAAGATATTGATTGGGGTGTTGATGGCTAGCTATTAAAGGTAACATCTGTATAATTCCCTTAGAGTAGCATAAGGGAAGACAACTATAAGCATTAATAGGCAGGAAATTTAGGTCTCCTCTATATCCTGTATTTCCTTTTTTCAGGGTGGCGGGGAGAAATCCGGCACAAAAAAACTAAAATTGTTTTGCAAGCCACTGTGGTGCAATGGTTAGAATGCAGTACTGCAGGCTATTTCTGCTGATTGTTAGCTGCCTGCAATTTGGCAGTTCAAATCTCACCAGGCTCAAGGTTGACTCAGCCTTCCATCCTTATGGATGGAAGATGAGGACCCAAATTGCTGGGGGCAATATGTTGACTCTGTAAATTGCTTAGAGAGGGTTGTAAAGCATTGTGAAGCAGTATATAAGTCTAGGTGCTATTGCTATTGTAATTAAAACAAAGGATTTGATAAATCACTTTAACAAGTGCTGGATATTTTTACATCATTGCTGCCCTGAATCATTCTTTCTGCCAAACCTATTTATTTATGGACTTTCTAGATAATTTAACTTGGACCAGAACAGTGTCCGTCTCTTTCAAATTACAGAGCTACCTTGGTATTCAACTGCTTTGAAACTCATCAAATTGGTATTCAACGCATTTTGACATGAAAATTTTGTTCGGGGTACTCACCATTTGTTTGGTACTCAATGCACAAGCTAGAACTTGTCAGTGTCAGCTGCCTTGTGACTCATTACATTATTCCTTATGGGAAAAACTTGTTTAGTACTCATCATTTTAGTACTCATTGCCTACTCATGCGTCCTACTGAGAGCAGCTTCACTGGTGTGATGAGCATCAGGATTTCTGCTGAAGGAAGCTCCACCAACACAAGCTCCAAACTCCTGTGTCCCACCAGCAGCAGGGCCAGCAGGCAGGGAATGTGGAGCGGCTGCAAATGGTCGGGCAGTGGTGCAACAGGTGTTGAGGCATGGGAGACCTGGCTGCAGCAGTCCTAATCAGTGGGCCTAAGATAAGCGGTGCAGGGCCCATGAGGGACCTCCACGCCCCCACCCTAGCTTGATTCAGACTAGGGCTTGTTTTCAGGGGGAACATGGTAGTTCTTTGTCTACTTTTGAATCATACAAGTTTTGTTCCTCTTCTGGAACAAGACTTGTATGGTTGTATGATTCAAAATAAAAGCAACTGCAGTGGTATCTTGGTTCTCATCTTCATAAGAGCTTTGCTTTGAAGATATATATGCTTCAAACGTGTATACTGTCCCCAAGCATAATTTTAAAACAAGTGCTATAAATATTTCCTGTCCTTTTTTCCTCCTTTTACTAGGTCTTCCAATTTATCTCTTGCACGAATTCTCCATGCTTCCCCAAATTTAGCCTCTCAAAGAGCCAAAATCCTTATGACGCAGGGATGAAATGAAATAATAAAATTAAAAGCCTCTCCAGTATCCTTCAGGATACTTTGCTGGGATTTTCAATTCTAATCTAATTGGAAGGATCACTCTTATTTGAAAGCAAACATGTCAATGACTAAAAACCAGCATGGTCTTCTCCTCGTTATGGTGGCTTAAATAAACGATGAAATGGTTTTGTTTTGTTTGTGTGTTTTGTCGCAGCGCTGCCCACCACAATGCTTTGGGAGCATAGATTGAGATAGGAACCTTACTGAGATCCAGAATCAAAACCGAAAGGATTCAGATTTATCTACGCCGTTGTGGGAGAATGAAAATCCATTGTAAATTATTCCAGTACATTTCACCCGAGATACAATCAGTGATGGGATTCAGCCAGTTTGCACCACTACGGGAGAACCAGTTGTTAACTTTCTGAGCAGTTTGGTGAACTGGTTGTTGGAAAAAATTATTAGGGCAGAGGTTGTTGAATTATTTGAATCTCACCAGTGGATACAATATGTAACATGTAGAGCCGAGGTGGGGCAGTAGTTAGAGTTCAGTACTCCAGGCTTCTTCAATTAACTGCTAACTGCAGTTTGGTAGTTCAAATCTCACCAGCTCATGGTTGACTCAGCCTTATATCCATCTGAGATGGGTAAAATGAGGACCCATTTTGTTGGGGGCGATGCTGACTCTGCAACATGCCTAGAGAGGGCTGTAAAAACACTATGAAGCAGTATATAAGTCTAAGTGCTATTGCTATGTAGGAAAGGTCTGGGTGCTCATTATGATTTTCCCCCCTTTTTTGTCTATTGAAATTCTGAGTTATCCTCAGACATATTGTACCAAAGGTGTTTTTTCAAGAGGCAACTGGACTTCCTTAACATCCTTTCATTCTCTACCATTAATTCAGAACTCAAGAAGCTTTTGAATGAGAAGTGAAATGTCCTCAAGGAAAAACAAAGAAAGTCCAATTGTCTCTTGAAAAAAGCACCTTTGGAACATTTCCTTTTTTCTTTCCTTAAAAAAAATTTGGAAGGTGATTCCCAGACATACACAACCAACCTCTGTTACTTCTTTTACAGTATGATACTTTCATTTCCTTGGGGAATCTTTGACTCAACCTCTTACCGTGCATTTGAAAACCATTAGATTTAGAAACTGAATGCAGGTTTATTGCATGTTTTAACTGCAGTAATATTTTGCAGGTGTTGCCAAAATGTTTCCTAAGTTAACTGTAGAATCAGGAGGTCTACAAAGTTATTTCATTAAAACAGATTGCCTTCTAACAATAGCTGGCAAGTTACAAAAATATTTCCCAAGGATAGCATGCGGTCCACGGGGCCATATGTGGTCCACCCCTGCACTGCCGAAAATAGCCGAATCCTGCATACTTTTCCTTCTTCAACCTAACAGAACATAAGCTGTCTCTGGAGGAGCAGGCAACACTGAATACTTTGCCTGCTGTTAATTTGCATGCTGGTGGCAGAAGTGAAAGATAATTTGGCACTATACGTTAGTACAGTCTGTCAACACAGAGCAAAATAGAAAAGTAGAGCTTTCCTGGAGGCGTAGTATCCAATGGAAGACAGGAATTAAATGGTTGAGTCATTGTTGAAAAGCTGCTTAAGCGCACTTCAACACTTACTCTTTACGGCATGGCCAACTTCATCTCAGCCAAGTCGTATTGGCCTCTCTTTTCATTCTTTGAAGATTGGCTAGAAATGCTCACATCAAGCTTTGAGATAGAACATACTTGCAAACCAAAACAGCAGAGCTTTCTTATAGTTCGGTAAATAATAGCTTGCCAGATGTTTCAGAAGATGGTTCTCAGCAGTCTTGCCCAACAGAAGGAAAGGCTAGGTTTAATTTTTCTTTAATCAAAACTCACTATTGCAGACAGTTAATCGCAATTTTGTTTTGCTTAGTGAAACATTCTGAACTTTTGTGCAAGAAAGAAAATATCAGAACTTACTTTTTTTTTTTTAAAAAAAAAAGGTTTTAATGACCCCGTAATCTCTTGTATTGGGGTGAACTCAGGGCAGGTGAATGGAGTTGAGTGTTTACTGGCTGGATGCCTTTCCAGTTGTCAATGCAGAGTTCGCAGCTGATACTTACTCATTGTGTGTAGAGACAGAAATATCTGCCACTACCTAGGATCGAACTCACAGCCTCCTGATTGTGAGGTGAGAGCTCTACCTCTAGGCCACTGCACCACTCCAAAGGAAATATCAGAACTGATAAAGGAAAATTCAGTTGGAGAGCTATTTCTCCAGAATGGTATAGAATATCCTGCTAGAACAAGGGGTTGGACTGGAAGACCTCCAAGGTCCCTTCCAACTCTGCTATTCCGTTATATTTCAGATATTAAGATGCTTCCTCCGAGCCATTCAGTTGTCTCTCAGAGAAATCAGAAAAAGCCTCCATGCTATCTGGAAACAGTTTTGCTGTGTTATATTTTTTTTCTTAATGTATTGGTTGTGTCAACCTTTTTATGATTTTATTAAGGGTTTTTAACATTATGGTAATAAACATAAACTATTTATAGGCAAGGTAGAAAGAAGAATTCTTTCATTTCTAATGGAACCTCAAGTTATTAGAATAATAACCCTACGAATCAGATTTTATTACTTGCTAATTGCAATAGTAGTAACTCTACTCATTCTATACCCCTGTTTATTTGTTTTGGATTTTTGCAAAACATACAAATAATACAGAGAAAAGTATAGGATTCATAATAAATGGGAACTCCTGGACTTTGTCTCTATTGAACAGGACTGCAGGACTGTTGCTGTGTTTCAACAACATCCAGAAGGCCATTATTTTCCTAGCTATAAGAAAAAATACAAATAGAATTTATTCCAGTAACTGGAAGAACTGGCCAATATAGGTTAGGGCTTGGTGAAGTCCCATACAGAAAAGAGATTATTGCTAAGCAGTTAACAAGCAACTTGATTGTCTGAAAATGGACAGTTTGGGCTATCAAAAACACACTGATCACCTTTTCAATGTTGAAAGGCTATGTAGTATCCATGGATATATACAATTTAAATTTTAAATATTCATATGATTATAGGTAGTCCTCGACTCACAACAGTTCATTTACTGAAATGGCACTGAAAAAAGTGAGCTAAGACCATCTTTCACACTTATGACCATTGCAGCATCCCCATAGTCATGTGACTATGCTTAGCAAATTAGTCACATTATGACGGTTTTAGTATCCCAGGGTCATGTGATCTCCTTTTGAGACCTTCTCATAAGCAAAGTCAATGGAGAAGCCAGATATTTAACAACTGTATTATTAACTTAACAACTACAGTGATTCACTTAACAAGTGTAGCAAGAAAGGTTGTAAAATGGGGCAAAATTCATTTAACAAATGTCTCACTTAGCAACCTAAATTTTGGGCTCAATGACAAATGGGAACTTTGGTTTGCAATAACAAATGAATCCTGGTAAATAAATGGCTTTGGTTAAACACATACTGAAATACAAAATATTGTTTATCTAAACAATTAGCATCTACAAAAAAATAACTATGGATCTCTGCAGAACTTAAAAACACTAATTCAAGTGAAAGATCACATTTCTTTTCAAAGTATTTCACTCTTTCCTGATTTGCTATTGCAGCAAAGTATTGCTTTGTCCTTTCTTTCCTGAAATCCTGCCCAAGTTTTTTATTATTATTATTATTACTACTGCAAATAGATCAAGGCAACACTGCAGTGTTTTATTATTTGCAGATCAAGATAACATTGCAACAATACAGAGATTAGGTTTGTGCATTTCATGCATTTCAGCGTTGCCATCTAGTGGAACAGCAGCCTCCTTATCAAAAGGACTAAGATCCCACACTAACTCATTAACAGTCTCAAGGATTATAGGCCAGGCTTTCTAATACTTCACGCTGGTTCTTCCTGATACCGTGCACTGAAAGGCACTGTTCCAATAATTCAAGAGTCTCCGAGCTCTGAAAGTGCTGAAAAGTGATCAAAGCGTCATGCTTCTTTAAGGACTGGAAACAGACAGGAGATGCTTCCCCCCCTGCTATTCACCACTCTAATGGTGGCATATGAAAGAGGTTGACAAGCACTACAATCCAAGATCCTATGAAGGCCTCCAGATGTGCTGCCTCTGAAAGCTTGACTTGCTATTAGCATGATGAAGAGAAGAAAGAAATGGAAGCTTGTGTATGCTTTCTAGTCTAAAAGCCTGAACTGGGGACCTTGGGTGTGCAAAAGAGAGAAGGAGAAAGAGATCTATCCAACCAGGAAAAAAAGTTTCAAAAGCAACTGTTCAATTGCATTTACAGAACCTATAATGTAGCGGTCCTTTCTGACTCTGTGTCTCCACGGCAGTGGCAGGGGGGAGAGGGGATGGTTTAATGTGTGTGTCCACCACTTGCACAAATGGGGCTTCACATATGCACTCGCCCATCGCGTGCATGGCCCGGTTCTCAACAGACTGGGCCATGGACCAAGGATTGGGGACCCCTGCTGTAATATATTGCTATGTACCTTTGGGGTGTGTTTTGACTCCATAGAATCAAAGTTGGAAAGGGCAACTGATGTCATCCAGTCCATCCTTGCTGAGTGCAGGACCTCAGTGCAGGAACAGCATCTCTGATAGATGACGTCCAATTTCTGTTTGAACACCTTTACCAAAGGGGAAAAAAATAACCATATTATGGGGCAGGTGTTCGACTCACTGACAGTTCATGCATGTCTAGTCTGAACCTTGTTTGTAATTTTAACCCATTGGCACTGGTCCTGCCCTCTGGGGCAAAGAAAATAAGTCCACTTTTTTCCTTTGGTGTGATAAACCTTTACATATTTGAAAATCATATCTTAGTTCAGCTATTTTTTAAAGGTAAAGTCAGGGCCGGATTTAGATGAAAAGAGGCCCTAGGCTATTCCACTTATGAGGCCCTTTCACCTCCCATTTTTAAGTTTGTAAATTACATGAGAGACAATAAAATACATCATTACTGTGATATATATCAATATATCAATATATATATATAACTGGCCTCCCAATGGAGGGCGGCTCTGTTCTGCGGCAAAGGCAGCAAGGCCAGCCGCCTCCCCTGCTGCGCTCAGCAGCCTGGCTCAGCCCCCTCGCCCTCACCTGCCTGGCCGCTGGTGGGCTCCACGTCGACGGGGCGGCTACTGGGAGCAGCCGTGCCTCTCGCCCGTCCGTCAGTGCCGGGAACGTGGATGGCCTCTCCAACTGCCGCGGCGCTGGAATGATCTTAACCAATACATTTTTATGTTTGTTTATTAGTCATATGCATAGAATTTCTCCTTATTTTCGGTTCAGTGTTTTAGTGTTTACTGTTTTTAGAATAGTGTAATTTTAATTTTGCTAACAATTTGAATGTAGGCCCCTGTATCACTGTATAGTGGCCTTAGCTTAAATTCTACTTATACCCTTTTATAAAGACCATTTCAAAAATGGAAACTTTTAAAAACAGAGTCTTATTTGTTTCAGTGTCTCATTTCCGTTCCCAGTTTCTTTCCATGCTTTCACTTTTGAACTCACTTCCATCCTGAGGAGAATAGAAAGACGGGAAGAAGGCTTCCTTGATTCCAGCACCTTTGTCAAAGTGTCCTCACAGAAATCCAGTCTGTTCTCTAAAAACTGTACTTCTTTCCACCAGCCAGTTTTTCCAGCAGATTTCTCCCAGTTTTCCTTTTGCCCTTATTCCAGAAATACAAAACAACCTCTTCCTTCATGACTTAATGGTTTTGCCCCTTCAAGGTAATCCAGGCAAGAAGTGCAGCCATAAACAACAGCATTATCTTTATTGTAGGGTGACACTAAACAGAATCTTGCAGGAAATCAATTATTTCTCCCCTCCTCCTTTTTTAGTCTCTGGAAAATTAGGGAAAGTCCCTTCTGAAATGGGAATTTTCATGCCTTTTCCTGATGGACCTTTTTCTCATCAGACCATTGTCTAGGCCAAAGGTGCGGGAACTATGGTCCCTTTATGACTTGTGGACTTCAACTCCCAAAATCCTGAGCCAGCTGACTCAGGAATTCTGGAAGTTGAAGACCACAAGTCATAAAAGGGCCATAGTTCCCCAACCCTGCTCTAGGCCATGGGGGCTCCTCCTTCCAAGGTCATTTCCATATAGCATCACATCCCCTGTATATATTTATCTTGAGCTAAGATAGTGACCTGTTGTGACTCAGCAGTTCTGCTGAGAGTCTTTTCGGGATCAAGATTCATTATGCAGCTGGGGCTTGTGGGAGGCAGGTTTGGAGATAAAAGGACAGATGCTGCCACGCCCCAGTTGCTGGAGTCAATGTCGTTCCTTCGTGGGTTTCTTGGTTCGTACAGCATTGCTTGTTACACTTGAATAAGTGCTTTCTGTTTCTTGTAACCCTGATTCAAGGCTACACTGGAGAAGTGCATTGTTTAATGTAAGATTCACTTGGATAAGTGCTCTGTATGTCTGTAACCCTGATTCATAGAGACCTTTGGAAGAAGTGTTTTGCTTTCGTTTTCTTCAAACTGAGTTGCCGTAAGAAAGATTTGTTTTCATTATGTTATCTGGTCAAAGACTTGTATTTATGTTATTTTTTGGGCTCGAAGCCAGTTTGAACTGTGAACTGATAAAGAAAAGTCCTTTTAAGTTTGCCTGTCTTGCCGTGTATTAAGAGCCGTGAAGGGTGGGACAGAACAGTGACCTAATAAATAAATAAATAAATAAAGTTTGTTTGTTTGTTTACAATAATAAGCATACAGGCTATACCCAGGACAGAGACAATGCTTTTCTGTGACTCTATAACACTGAACTTAATTTTGGTCTATAACAGAAACAAAACAAAATAAAACAAAAACATTTAACTCTGAGATTATTGCACCATCCCAAGTCTCTAAGGACAATTTACCCTTCCATAGAGAGAAAGCAAAGAACAGCCCTCAGATCAAAAGGACAATTTTACACTTCCACTGACACAACAGAGGTGAGTTGCTGCCAGTTCGGTCTGGTTCAGCCAGACCGGTAGTGGAATTCAGTCCTGAGTCGCAGAAGTGGCAGCGACCCAGGCCTGTCATGCCCCCGAACTGGTTCCCTTACTTGGCTGCTGCGATTTTGGATTTTAGTGACTGCACATGAGCAGTTCACAATAAATTGTTCTGCGTGTGCATGAAGAACAATTTACATTGAATATGCACACATGCGCAGCACGCATCTGGCACACATTGCACATGGGTTGTGAACCAGCAGTAACCGCCAGCAGCAGCTCACCCCGTGACACACATATACATATATACACTCAAATCACTCCAAATGACCTGTGAAAAATGCTCCAGATATAGCAATGTTCACATTCTCTTTATGATTTTTGTTCACAGTTGTTGTTGATATTACTGGTGAAGCATTTTGACAATATTGTATCCTGAAAAGTGAAGATGATTTCTATACAATTCTTAAAGGGGAAAATGCAAAGAAAGATGCAGTATGAAATTATGACCTTCACGGTAGCCTCGAAAGGTTGGGTGCTTGTCTGAAAAAAAAAAGTGCAACAAAACTACTGTTATTAGGCTTTGATATGGCACTAGAAGCAGAACTGCTGGTTTGGGCAGATGGTGCTCCTGGCCTATGATAAAAAAAGGATGAGGAAAGAAGATGGATCTGGTTCATAAAGCAAGCTGCTCTGGGCTCTAAGATGAGTGAGCAAGAGTTACACTGCCTGCAGAGGTTCATGTTCATGTTCTCAAAATAAAAATAAGCATTATATAAACAATGCTATTTGACCTCATATGCAGCCCCATGACATTAACATTAAAGTCCTGGGGCTGCAGCATATAGAGCCCTGGTGGTGCAGTGGTTAGAATGCAGTACTGCAGACTAAGTTAACTCACTGCTCATTCCAGGAGTTTTATCTTGACTGGCTCAAGGTTGACTCAACCTTCCGAGGTTGGTAAAATGATAAGCCAGATTGTTGTGGGGGCAATGTGCTGATTCTGTAAACCACTAAGAGAGAGCTGTAAAGCACTATGAAGCTGTATACAAGTCTGTGTTCTATTGCTATTGCTATCCTGGAGACCAATGTCCCTGATGTTGAGATTAAAGTGAGACTCCTAACTCTGAAGGCTGAATCTTTGCCCCCCCCCCTCCTGCTTTCCACTGATGTTTGTAGATAGATTGAAAGTATCCCAGAAGCAGAAACGATTAAGAGATGTAAACCATTGGTGGGATTCAACATTTTTTACTATCAGTTCTTTGGGCGTGGCTTTGTGGGCATGGCAGGGGAATGAAACTGCAAAATCCCCATTCCTTCCCACTCCACTAACCTGCTTTCGAGCTCTGTTCTCCTGTTCAGGCAACAAAGGAAAATCAGCTGGGTGGCCGGGAGGCAACGTGGGCAGGTCCAGCCTATTTTCCAGTTCTCTGAACTACTCAAAATTTCCACTACTGGTTCTCCAGAACCTGTCAGAACTGAATGAATACCATCTCTGGTGTGAACGGATGTTTTGAGGAATCTGGATTTATGTTACTCCAGCATGAAAGGAGATCTAGAATGTTTATACAACTGGTGTGAATATTTCCCCTGCTTTTGTTTATAATACTAATGACTGCTTATTGTGCGTGACTGGAGCGTTGCTTGCTGCTGACCTAGATGAGTTTCAGGGGACATATATGAAAGTCAGTTCTCTAAAGAGAAGCTCCCTGAGCAGGTGAACAGTGGGACTGAATAGAAATTTGGCAGGGGAAGCTGATAGAGAGAATTTTTTTCTTTTTCTTTTTTTCCTGCAGCAGAAATAGAAACAGAAAAAAATTGCAAGGAATTTAGCATGTTTGTTTTCCTCTGTGAAGAAAACAAGAACTATGCATATTGCAAGTACAGCTGATTTTTCTCCTGGAAGAAAAGGAAAAGATCTAGAGAAACTGAAGACAACTTCTACCCTGTTTCATACTAGGGGAGAAGACAAGTTTCTGGATGGACATGTGAAGCTCCTCAGAAGAGTCACAGAAGGAAAATAAATGATAAAGAATATAAAAAAGAAACCAGTAGAAACGTGTGATCCAGACTAAGAAGGAACTCAGAAGATACTCAGGTGCCAATGGAGCTCCACAGTAGGTGTATCTTGCTAACCCTGATTTCACAGAACACGGCAGGACAACATGGACTGAAGTAACTCATGAACCATCATGAGGAAAATGAATGCTTTGTCACAGATATGTTTCCCCACTGAAAGGAACAGAGGCTACCATAAAAACCTGATATGAGGAAAATTTCTCTTTAAAGCCCTACCCTCCCTTCTCCCCAGGGGTGAACTGCTCTGAAGCCTGCTACCTGTTTGCGCACTACAAGCACTGATCTTTGGAACTAACAGTTCACCCAAACCAGTAGCAAAAAATGCTACCGGTTCAGGTGAACAAGTAGTTCCAATGATCAGCTGTGCAACAATCAGCTGTGCCATGCAATTTCTAAATCATGCGGCACAGCTGATTGTCAGAACCAAACCGATAGTAAAAAAAAATGCTAGGCAAACCGATAGCATTTTTTACTACTGGTTCAGGCAAACCAGTCAGAAGTGGTAGCATTTCACACCTGCTTCTCCCTCAATTCATATGGCTGCCACCCTGATGATGTCCCAAAATGCCTTGAAAACCTTATTGTTCTACAGGCCATGGGATAGGATGGTTGTTTAATACCTGCTGGTTGCTTTTGTTGTTATTTGCATTTTTTTCCTCTTCTGGATGTGCGTGATCTGTTCTCAGGGATGTTTTTTTAAGGATAAATCAAGCAGATTTGGTTAGAGTTGAGCAGCCTACAATAAAATAAAATAAGATTGCAGGAGTTGTCTTGTCCTGCAGGTGCCCATATCCAGAAAATGACAGATAAACTGTCAACAGTTTTTATACCCACCAATAATTATCCCTTAATACTGATTCAGGTGGGGATGAGTGACACTGAAGAGATGTTGAACAGATCTCCAAAGACTGTGAGGCTCATAACGGTAAAGAAACTGGAAATAGAAATAGAGTTTTATTTAATCCTTTCATTTGAGGGTGACAGCACAGCAAAGAAGGAAAGAAGAAAATGATCCTGGAATCATTTTCGTTTCGAAGAGAATGTTCTGTACATCTTACAAAGACCAAGAAGGACACGTGAGAAAAGTGAAAGCATGGCAAAAGCCCTGAATTAAATATAAACTATATAAAAATTGAGGTCTACATCCCAGGAGATAAAAGAGAAGTCCAAGGGCAGAGGTGTCTCTGAAAGACTGTCAAGAAACAAAAATGGAAAGTCAATAAATGGTCTTATTCATGGTCTCAGATATTTCTTTATCAATGACTAAACTATGGCAAGAAACAATGAAAACTCGAAGTCCTAATGCAGAAGAATAAATATAATATCACTGAAACCTGATCAGATGGGAGATTATTAGAACATAGCTATATAAGGCTCCAATATGCTCAAAAGGTATTGGCTCATCAGAAAAGGAATTAAGGTAAAGGTAAAGATTTCCCCGCACATGCATGCTAGTCGTTCCCTACTCTAGGGGGTGGTGCTCATCTCCGTTTCAAAGCCAAAGAGCCAAGTCTCCATGATCATGTGGCCAGCATGAGTCAATGGCAAAGGCACACTGAGCACTGAGCACACCTTCCCACCAAAGTGGTCCCTATTTTTTCTACTTGCATTTTTATATGCTTTCAAACTGCTATGTTGGCAGAAGCTGGGACAAGTAACCAGAGCTTCCTCTGTTACATGGTGCTAGGGATTCGAACCGCTGAACTGCCCACTGATCGACAAGCTCAGCATCTTAGCCACTGAGCCACCAAGTCTTCTGAAATGGAATTACGCCTAACTTAAGAAAGTATAAGGCTGTAGAGTAATCAATGAACCTCAACACAGAAATACTGTTAACAGTGTTTGGATGTCAAAAATAAAAGGAGAAAGCATCATATTGTCATAGGAATTTACTGTCAATCATTTAGGCAGGGAGAAGACATGAATTGCATCCATAACTCCTGCATCAGATGACCAAAAAGGTATAAAATGACAGTGGGAAATTTCAAATACCCTGACAGGCTGCTGGAAATCAAATTCTGCCAAAAGTCAGAGACCCCCAAAATTCTGGTCATCTCTTGCTGACAATGTCATTTGTCAGAAAGCAAAAAAGATAAAAGGCAATCTGCTATCCTGGATCTAATTCTAATCAAAAGGAGAAATTTAGCTGACAGTGTTAGTATGACTGGTACCTTCAAGGAAAGTGAATATTTGATTTGATTTTGATTTTATTAAGTTTGTATGCCACCCTATTCCCGAGAGACTCAGGGCGGCTAACAATAAAAAGGGAGGGGATACAAAAAAATAAAATAAAAACAGCAATTTAAAATTCTACAACAGCCGTAACCTCGAATGGGGCTGGATATGTACACATATGTAACTCAATGGTATCTGAGTTTATGATAGCAAGGGGGAGAAAAGCTTAGAGAAAATTCTGATTTATACAATAGCTTTCAGAAGAGCTGAACTGATGAACTAAAATGGATGTCAGATCCAAAGGCTTCAAATCCTAAGGAGAAAAGTCTCTAAAATGGATAGGAAATCCTAATGAATCCTATTCGTGTTAAAGGTGCAATCACAAACAATACTGTCTAGAAAGAAAATGGGAAACATCAAAAGAGACAAATATTGGTACATGTGGAGCTTTCTAGGGTACTGAAAAGAAAAAGGGAATGGGAAATGGCAGGATGGGCACATAAATCAAAGATAGATGAAATGCAGTCTCCCAAAACCATATGGTTGTACCAGAATGATTTAAATTTAGAATTAATGCAGGCTTGCAAGCAGTATCCCAAACTACAGAAAATACTTTTTAGGTATGTCAGAAATTAAAGGCAAAGAGGTTATAGGTCTGTTAGGGAGGGGAAGGGTTAAATTAATAATATATAATGGCAAAAAGCATAATGTCTTGACTTCTATTTTCACATCTGTCTTCTCTCAGAAGAAAAAATAACTTTCCATGTTTGGGTCCCTAGTGAAGAGTTGAAGCTCAAGACAGACTAAGAGGGGATAAAAGAATGTTTAGTTAATTTAGAAGGATTCAAATCTCTAGGTTCAGAAGGATGACAGCCTAGGATACTCATGAAACTGAGTATCAATTCCAAATGAGTGGAATTGATCACAAAACTGCTATCTTATTTTGCAATACCTAAATTCTCCTGGAGAACTTGATGAGGCCCCAGGAGAACAAATCTTGTTGATCCCTTCAAAACAGGAAAGGAGAATCATCTGGAAAATTGTAAACTTGTCAGCTTGGTATCTGAGTAAGGGCTTAAGCCATTTATTAAACTGCATATTTATAAGCATTGGATAGGAATGCAACAATTAAGAGCCAGCGTGGGTTTGTCACAAACAGGTCCTGCTAGATTAACTTTAATTTCTTTTTCAGTGGTATTACTGGATTAATTGTTTGGAAAATAACATAGACATACTTTTCCCCCCTTCCATTTTCAATCATGCCCAATTCTCGGAGTCTGCTGGGACAAGTCTCTTCAGTTTTCTTGGCAAGCTTTTTCAGTAGTAGTTTGGCATTGCCTCATTCTTAGGGCTGAGAGGAAGCCACCCAGCTGGCTTTGTGCCTAAGGGGGTATTAGAATTCTCAGTCTCCTGGTTTCTAACCTGATTGTTAGAATCACCAAACTCACTTTCACAAAGTATAACTCTCAGGAAAGTGTTCCATGAAGCATCTCAATTATATCAACAGAAATAGAATAGTAAAATATAGGTTAATAAATGGATTAATAGCACCAGCTCAAAGAGAATTCCTAAATATGTCCACATCAGATTGGATAATGGTATTGAGTGGAATGGCACAATCCCTGTCCTGGACCCCATGTTGTTTAACATTTGTATTAATATCTGGATGAAAGGGTTGAGAAGATGATTATCATATCTGCAGATGAGACAAAACCAGAAAGAACTTAATCTTCTATCTTTTCGAAGATAAGAAATTCAAAGCATGGGTGAACAATATGACATTCAGTATGGAAATAAGTGAAGTCTTTCTTCTGGAGACTTTAAAAGAGAAAAACTTAGATTTTCTGATGATGTCTCATCCATTATCTTACTAGGTCTGATCCTGATTCGGGGGGGGGAATCAATTCAAATAAAAACTATAATAAAAATACAACTAAAATAAATACTTTGTTGTTTCAAATTCTGCATATGTATTATAATTCATTTCTGATGATTTACCAGAAAGTAGACTCTGCAGCTATAAATGCTGTCAATAATGATTCTGTATACACAAAGTTACTGAAGCATGTCTTAATTCCATCACCCTGGAGATGAAGGTCTTTTGTTTTATAGATAGGTTGGGCCAATCCTTCTCAATGGGCATCACGTATCTGTTGTGGTTCACCAGCAACCTATGGAGCTTGCAGCAGAGTCAAACAGCGAGAAGATTGGAGAGGAACATGGCCAATCCTGGAGTCTGATGAAGGCTTGGAGGAGGGCTCTGCATCAGAGGCAGAGAGGGGGACGGGGCCATCTGAGAGTTATGTGCTGCCTCCAGAGTCTCTGGAGTCAGACATCAGTGAGGCAAAGGAACATGGGGAGCCTGTTCCCACTGCATGCATGCACAGAGCTGCCAGAAGGAAAAAAAACAGTTAAAACAAAAGGGATGACTCGGGAGTAAGGCTTGGAGGTGATTGGGCCCTCTCATAGGACTTAAAGGAGGAACAAAGGCACATGAACCTTTGCAGGAAGCAACTTTGTTCATGCGGGTTTAATTCTGAATCTCCATTTTGACCTTTTGCTCTGTGTGGCCTTGCCAAGCTAATTGCCAATTAGGTCTTTGGCACCGTTTCAAGGAAGATAAAGATGGGTGCTTATCAGCATTATCCTGAAAGATTTTGGCAGAACACTGTCGGACTCATTACGGGCTGAGAATGAACATAATTCAGAGCCGAGGTGGCGCAGTGGTTAGGGTGCAGTACTGCAGACCACTTCAGCTGATTATTATCTGCAGTTCACTGGTTCTAATCTCACTGGCTCAAGGTTGACTCAGCCTTCCATCCTTCCGAGGTGGGTGAAATGAGGACCCAGACTGTGGGGGCGATATGCTGACTCTGTAAACCGCTTAGAGAGGGCTGAAAGCCCTATGAAGCGGTATATAAGTCTAACTGCTGCTATAATTCACAGCCTTTCAAATAAAAAGAAGGTTTTTGGGACTAAGCGTGTGCTTTTTACTATATCAGGAAACCTAGCTCAGAATAATATCTGCTGGGGGCAGGGAGCTGAAGCTCTGAGTTTCTGGGTCCTTTAAGATTTCTATTTCTCATTTAGGGGAAAAATAATATTTTGCCTTTTTAATATTTCCTAAAATATTTCATTCTTCTAGGGAGGATGACTTCCCTCGGCAGTTTGGCACCCTATCCCACATTTGCACAGAAAGGAGGATTGAAGAGGAGCTAGCGTCATGACATGCAATCTGGGAGCTCCAAGATCGCAATCAATATTTTTGTCACTGGGCGGTCCTTTTGGATCTAAACCATCCTGCAGAGATGGTGACAGGGAAGAGTACATCCTGCTGATCTCAAGGGACATCGCAAAGTCCCTGATTGATCCAGGAGAAACTCTTCTTGCCAGTGATAGAAGTGCAGCCACAGAAGCTGCTGAAGTTGGGACAGCTCTGGAATGGGAGGAAAGCGGAAAGAAAAAGTGTGGCATTTGGTGAGGAAATTTTATTATTAGACAAGAGATTACCCCCAAAAATCAAAGTTAAATTAAATTTGAAAACAGAAGAAAGTAAGGGGTGAAATTAGGCTATGTTAGACAGTGTGTTATCCTTGTTTTTTAAAATCTTTTTTCATGGATGGAATTTTTGCAAATATTTCCTATTTTTTTAAACTGAATGAATTCGTTTTTCTTCTTCTACTTTTTATTTCTTTTTATATACCAATGGATTAAGAATGTTTTCCTTTATTTTTACAATGCTGGAGTGGATGGTTTTTTCTCCATTTAAGAAGTGTTTTCTCTCTGTAAGTTTGGATTATAAAGAAGATATTAAAAGGAATACAAAGAAGTCTGTAACAATAGAAGGAAAGAAAGTAACACTGCCACTTGGAGACTGGAGGCTGGGAATATTGTTTTTTTTCCTTCCCTTTGATCATTTGTTTTACACTTCAAGGTCTCTCAGATTGTTTACTGTGAGTGATAGTGGGAAGAGCACAGGTTATTTATACAGGTGCTCTTTGGGAGCTCTTTCAATAGTTGGAGTGGAGAGAGGAGAGACCTTGACTTTGAAAGATTATAAATGAACTTGCTTCAAATCTAACAAAAAGCTTTGAATGTTATAGTGGCAGTGTTTACAAATTGGAAAATGGTGCAACAAGAAAAAGAAACTTTAACATTGCAAATGATTATTATTTGGAATTCAAAAGATCTTAGCAGGAACAGAAAAAATTGAGAAGAGATTGGAGAATATAGAAGCAGCACAGTTTATCAAATGGAAAAAGTGGAGGACAGAGTTCTAAAAATTGAAGGAAAAAATAATCAAAGAAACAAGAAAACTCTTGATATTGATAGTAAACTGAGTCTGGCTGGAAATAAAACGAGTGGAATATGGAAAGGAGAGATAGATGGACTGGAACTCTATCCCAGATTTCAAAGTACAGAAGAAGAGAGAGAGAGAGAGAGAAATTGATGGAAGTAAGGAGAGAAACTTTATCAGAAGCACGAGTGATAACTAAAGATAAGCTGATTGAAGAAGCAAATGGAGGGTTTCGAGTTTACATAAGAAATGAAATGAACAATAACTTGCAAAGAGAAGTCTATATAAAACTTACCAAGAAATTAATCAGAATGCTAATGCTACAAATGGCAAGAGACATAAGACTGCACTATTACTCAAAAGACACAGGTTGATGTAATGAAAGTTGATAATAAAAACTAAGTAAAATTTAGTTAAATTTAGAGTATTATGTATAAAATGAAGTGATAATGGTTATAGTTAAATAAATGATTGATAACGATAATAATGCATATATATGTATTAGTTTGTTAAGAGGAAATTCTATATAAATTGCAAATGGAGACTATAAAGGAAGTTTAGAAATTAAATATAATCAATTTTTTATTTAGAACATGTTATAAAGATGCAATTTTATTGTAGGATGTTGAGAGGAGTTAATGGACTGCCATTATGTGATTTTGCTTTAAATTGCGATATTTCATATAAAAGGATGTAAAAACAATTATAGTCAAATGAAGGCTGACATATGATGAAAGCAATGTATATAAATACTTCATACTTGATTTAAAAATATGTGATTCGATATGAATTATAGGTGTGGAAGGGACGCACAGAAGTTTTTGTAACCAACCATCACACTTTCTACAATTTGTAATTGAAGATGGTTTTGTGTTTTTTGTTTTTCTGTTTCTGTTCCTTTGAAAAGATAAAAATAAAAAACTTCAAAAAAAAAACAGAAAAGAAAGGAGGATGTGTAACTATAAATTGCAAGCTACACGGGGGCTTCACAAATAAAGATAAAATTTTACCTTGCATTTTCACCGTAAAAATCTGTTCTCTGGTTTAGTCTAACAGCTAGTAAAAATATCTGATATCAATACACATTAAAAAGGGAAAAAAGACATTACAGAAATTCTGTGCGATTCTTCCAGTGCAAAGAATAAAGTGTTTGTGTTTTGCAGTTTGAGAAAATTGCTCCCCTTCCTCATGCCAGACATTCAATCCTCTTTTAGAGATATGAGCTATTTAGACTGAGCACTGAATTTTAATTTTTCTTCATTGCTGTAATTTCTAAAGAAAGGGAGGAAGAATAAATAAAGGATCTGGATGTATCACATAATGTTCTAACATGGAGCAGCAGGGAGCAGACATCTGTCACTTCCGAGCCTTATTATCCTTATCATAGAAAGACCTTTTCTATCATCATTCTGCTCTAGGCAGAATACAAATCAAATTATGTAAGTTTTCCCTATCTGTATGGTTTAAGCGATGCCTGGGGAAATTCTTGTAGGCCTCAGATTAACCTGTACATTAGCAAAAGTCTTGCATCATTGCAAAACCCAGATTTTTCAGCAAAAAGAGCCAGATCAGGTTGAAAGGAAAATAACTGTCTGGGTTAAAATCTAAGTGGGGTTAGGACTAGTTAATATTGGTACAATACTTGTCACTGTTCCGACTTGGCCAGCAACAGACTAGGCCACACTCTGTGTCCAACAAATACTTTTACTGTGTTCTTGGCTCAGCATGCAGTGAATGAGATTAAAGCATTTCTAGCCAGCTTTACTGGCTTCTGCCAGCTATCTGGATATGAGGGCTCGGCACGCCCCACCCACACCTGCTACCAGCCTGCTCCAAGCCTGGCTTCATGGTCTCTGATCTGGACACAGCTGTCTCTCCTTCCTGACTCTCCACCCATGTGCAATAATGCCAACACCCAGTACCCAACACCTGACTGTGCGCCCCATCTTCCCTCCATGGATTGTAGTAACTCTGACATCTCGGATGTTGACAGTAACCTTCTGACAAGCAAAGTCAATAGGGAAGCCAGATTCAATTCACAAACATGTAACTAACTTAACAATTGCAGTGATCCACTTGACAACTGTGGCAAGAAAGATCGTAAAACTAACTTAACAATTGTCTCACCTAGCAAAAGAAATTTTGGGCTCAATTGTAGTCATAAGTGAAGGACTACCTGTATTTCGATAGTCTAGCATTCACTATTTTTTCTCCAAGGTTAGCTCTAGATAGTCTCTTTCTCAAATGAAAAAGCCTGCCTTTTTCCACACGCAAAAGTCAGATGCCTGAAGGTTCGATTCTATATTTCTACTTTCCGCTTCCACTAGCTCTAAGAACCCCAAACATCTCCATGGGTGTGAGGCAGTCTACATAGCATTAGCTGCCATTCGGGTTATTAATCCAAATTTGAAGGAGAAACCGCAGTTTAGTGCACAAATGAGGGCCTACAGGTCAGCACTCTCCTACCTCAAAGACGTTTTCCTGGGGTCACTCTACAAAGCTCTTTGTCTAAAGAGTTGCTGCCTGGATCATTCTCCAGATGGCCCTCTCTTCTGAAATAGTAAAACCAACCTCATTCAACATTTAAATATGCAGAGTTCATGCTGCAAGTTGGTGGATGCCAAGCTCATGTAAATACAAGTGGGTGGATTTCCCAAAGGGTTTGTAACACTGTCTTTGTCAGAACATCTAAATGACTTTATAAAGATAGGTAGTCAAGTCTGAAATGAGTACTTCAATAGCGACTTCTATTCACCGAATAAATAGATAAGAAATTGAAACCAGCCATTCTTGAATTCCAACCGAGTGTCACTAATAAAAAGAAAAAAAGAATACATTAGGAAGGGCACTTTTTAAAAAACTATTCAAGTATATCCTCCTTTCCTATTTCCTTAGGGTGGCAGAACAAAGTTAGACCTAAAGCTATGAAACTGCAGATTAACTTATCTATTTTTCAGTTAGCTTGTAGAATACAAGTATGTTATCGGTTTTTGTCTAGTTTTAGATATGAAACATGAGCTTGAGATTTGAATTCAGATGTTACTAAATAGAGCTTTACAATTATATGTGGGAGAGGGGAAAGATTGAGAGATACGTATTAGCCACAGTATCGATTAGTCCTCTAATTCAGTACATTTTACATACCTGTGCAATTTGAGTTACAGAAGGAAAGATGGCAACCCATTGCCGCTCCAAGAGATATTGTGAAGTGGGGAGAGGGAGTATGAAAGATCAGCAATATTTGAAACAATGATTTTGCAGAGGACTTGGGTTGAAATAACATTTCCTACATGGGATATAAAATACAAACATGTTTTACAAACAAGTTCCTTGAAAAGTGTTTTTAAAAGCTTTGGGGGACGTGAACAATTTAAGGATTAATTTATGGCATATATATTCATTAACTAAGCTAGTAAGCATTCAGATCTTCCTGACGCATCAAACAGTGTGCAGATCTTGGCTGTAGAAAGCTTTTAAACAAGAGATTGGACTGAAATAGCATAGGGCCATGATGGTAAACCTATGGCATGTGTGCCATAGGTGGCATGCACAGCCCTCTCTGGGGGCACGCGAGCCGTCACCCTAGCTCAGCTCCACGGTGCATGCGGGCATGCCTCCCACCGGCCAGCTGATTTTCGGGTTTTTGCCACGCATGCACAGAGGATGGGATGCATGTGGGAGACATGTGCACATGCGCAGGTGAGCAGGGGGCCATGCACACACACACACACAGGTGGGGGGGAGTACAAGGGGTGCACCCCACTCCCATGGCCCATTTTTGATCCCAGGAGGCTGCAAGGAAGCCTGCTAGGCACAAAACAGGACACGGGTGAGGCACGCACATGCATGGGGGTGTGGGGCCATGGGGGGCATGCAGAGGGTGGGGAAAGGCGGGGCTGTCATGAGTGCATAGCATTATGGGTGTGGGCATGTGACCACAAAAAGGTTAGTCATCACTGGCATAGGGTTTGCTGCTTGAGGAAGGGTTGGATTAGAAGACCTCAATGGTCCCTTACAATTCTGTTATTCACCCGTCCAAATGCAGGGAGTCCTCCTTAGTCACTGTTCAGCAATTACAGTGTAAAACTGGAGATCTGGTTTCTGCTACTTGGTGACTAGTGAGGGTAAAACTGCTGCTCCCAGCTGATTTCATGACTAGGCTTCTTGTGAAAAGTGAACTAAAACACACACACACACACACACACACACGAACAAATTTTGAGGAATTCCACTCAAGCAGGAAAATTCTTATAGGAGTTTTAAGGCAGGGTAAAATAAATGCTGATAAAAATTCAGAAATTTAGTCCAAGTGTTCCTTGATTTACCACCAAAATTAATAGCCCAAAATTTCTGTTGCTAAGCCAGGCAGTTGTTAAGTGAGCTTTGCCTCATTTTATGATCTTTCTTGCCAAGGTTGTTAAGTGAATCACCACAGTTGTTAAGAATAAGGTTGTTAAGTGAATCCGGCTATCCCGCTGGCTGTGCTTGTCAGAAGGTCGCAAAGGTTGATCACATGACCCTGGGCTGGGGTGGGCTGCAGGCAGAGGGGCTGGAAGATACTATAGGAACACATGCTTCCAGCCCCCCTGCCTCTTCCCTCTTCCTGGATTCATTCAGTCGTCTTTAAAACTCACAACCTGTCACACGCACACACTTCCAGCCCCTCTGCCTCTTCCCTCTTCCTGCATTCACTGAGACGTTTTTAAAACTCACAGCCTGTGCACACACAAGACATTTTTAAAACTCACAGCCTGTGCACAAGCACACAGTCTTCCACTCTTTTAAAAATGTCTGAGTGAATCCAGGAAGAGGGAAGAGGCTGAGGGGCTGGAAGTGTGTGTGCTGTGCACAGGCTGTGAATTTTAAAAATATCTGAGTGAATCCAGGAAGATGGAAGAGGCAGACGGGCTGGAAGTGTGTGTGTAAGGTGGTCAATAATGTTGAAGACCAGCAAGGACAGCCATGTTTCCTCTGTAAATAGCTGTTTTATTGTTTTGTGTACTTATTTTATTCTTATTTAAGTAGTAAGTGCACAAAATTATAAATTTCCTTTTTTTATATCTTCTTTTTGTAGTTCATTCTTTGGGACAAAGAATTCAGTAACATCGACTTGGCCACTCCCACCCAGTCACATGACTGCCAAGCTACTCCCACCTGGTCACATAACTGCCAAGCCACTCCAACTCAGTCACATGACTGCCAAGCTACTCCTACCCAGTCACATGATCACCAAGCCACTTCCACCTGGTCACATGACCACTCCAGGAAAACAGGCCACACCCAGAGAATAGGTTCTAAAAAAATTTGAAACCCACCACTGACCCTGGGACACTGCAACCATCAAAAATGCAAGTCAGCTGCCAGGTGTCTGAATTTTTATGAACTGACCACGAGGATGCTGCAACAGTCGTTAAGTGTGAAAATGGTCATAAGTCACTTTTTTCCAGAGCTGTTGTAACTTTGAACAGTCACTTAATGAACTCTTGTAAGTTGAAGCCTACCTGTACATTAGCAATGAAGTGAACAGGACCTGCAGCACCTAGGGTGGGTTATGTCTCTTTTTCTTGACTTGAGTGCAAAAAAGCATAGTAATCTAACTTTAGTAGACTGAAAAGTATGGCTTTTGTCAAAAACTGGCAAAATTAAAACTATTTAGGAATACATGCACAGCAAGGGAGGAGAGGAAAGAAACAATGCCTGACCTGAAACTGAAAAGTTTCCCAAACTTGTTACTACTACAGGTATCTCAGGTGCTTCTGGGAAATGTCTGTTTGGAAATGGAGACATCCATCCATGAACATCCATTCAAGAGGGTCGTGTTGGCTCAGTGACTAAGATGCTGAGCTTGTCAATCAGAAAAGTTGGCAGTTCGGTGGTTCGAATCCCTAGCGCTGCATAATGGAGTGAGCTCCCATTACTTGTCCCAGCTTCTGCCAACCTAGCAGTTCAAAAGCATATAAAAATGCAAGTAGAAAAATAGGAACCACTTTTGGTGGGAAGGTAACAGAGTTCTGTGCACCTTTGGTCTTTAGTCATGGCGGCCACATGACATGAACGACTAGCACATATGTGCGAGGGGAACCTTTACCTTTACATCCATTCAAAGAAATTTGACTGTCTTAAATAGATCACATCTTTGAATCATCGGTTGGCACTATATTTAGGTGGAGAGCTACTCTCAAAGGAGTTCTCCATATACAATGTTATTTAGCTCTATTTACCCCCTGGTGTGCTTATTTTATTGATTTCTTTTAAAAGTTGATTGAACACAGCTTTACCTTAAAAAAAAAAGTATGTGAAGCAAAATTGCAAAATGCAGGTAGCCCGCAGAATAAAACGGCTTAAAACTTATCTACTAAGCTGGTGAGAATCAATTGCACTATAAATCCCTCTATCAGATTCTATGGGTTGGTTCCCCACCCTCTCCTGCAGTTCATCCTCCTTTTCACAAGGTTTTTTTTTGGGGGGTGGGGTTGCACTGGAAGTGAGGGAAGAGATGTCTGCACCTACACTGGACACAACAGAAGCCTTCTGCTATGGGAAGTGGTGATGGAAACTCTTAGAATGGGACACAGCCTAGCTAGAGAGCAGCTCCACCACATTCTATAGGAAATAGAAGTATCATTGCTTTGCCAGAGAGATTTGAGATTTGCTTCACTTGAAGAATGGTTGAAACCAAGCCTCACATCAAAGATTTGCACAGGCATCACAAAAACAGCAAAAGAGAGGATCAACCATGCCATTGGCTGGTGGGAATGAAAAGATACATCAAGATTTTTTTTTTAAAGAAAACAGAGAGTGCAAATTGTGCATACTTGTTTATGTGCCATATTTTACAGGGTTGGGATGACAACTCAGAGAAAGCCTGATCTTCTGCCACTGATAAATTTACCTTCTTTCAAGCGTGTCAGCGGGATGTAATCAAAAGAGTCCAGACAATGGCAACAATAGCACACAGTGGGGTACTTGAAGCTCTGTACCATCATGAAATTATCTGGATTTTTGTACAGACACTAACTTTTTTTGTGGGGGAGAATGAAACAGAAGCAGAATATAATCAAATGACATTAGTGCATGATGAATGAGAAGCATACTAAAAACATAGTGAACACTGTTGCTTCAATCGGTTTCTCTCTTAAATTCAGAAGTCTAAGCCAATATTGATACCTTAAAAAAATGTTGTGGGTTCCTGTTAAGAATTTTTTGAGGGGACGGTGGGGGGAGAAGCCCTTCTCTTGAGGCTAATTCATATCATTAAGCCAGTAAAATATTGATGTTTTCCTGGCTATCTTCTGTGAAGGAAGTATGTGGCACAATACTTCATTACACCACTTTTGATCCTTCACTCTAAACATCTGTATGCATATGCATGCACACCCAGACATACACACATTCACATATGGACAAGTATGAATCTGAACCAGTGTAGTGTAATTATTAAAACAACAGTCTAAAAACTAGGAGATTGTGAGCTTTAGTTCCATTTTAGGCACAAAGCCAATTGGATGGCCTTGAACTGATTACTGTCTTGGGGATGAGGATATGGCAAATAACTTCTGAAACCTTGCCAAGAAAACTACAAGGACTTGTCCAGGCTAGGTTTAGGAGTTACATTGACTGAAAAACACACACACACACACACACACACACACCACATGTGCATGTGATGTTATGGTAAAGAAAAAGCCAGAAGTAACATGATGTTGATAAATGAACATTGTCAATCATTCTATATCACAAAATGTTTTTCTGAGAAGGTGTGACATGGGTCCTTAAACAGAAAGAGAAACATAAATTCACCTTTGGTGAGACAGTGGTATACAAGCTTGATAAATAGATAAATAAAAATTGTGTGCTATATCAGGAGCATAAAACAAATGGTCAGAAACTTATGTGGATGACTTTATTGTTCAGATAAGGGAAATTGAATAAATGCAAATAAATCTGAAACTACATGCCAAAACTTGATTAGTGTTCCCATAGTTTCTTACAGTATTTACACACACACACAAACACACAGGAAAATACACAGGTGAACACATACACAAACAAATGCACTCACTCACAAACACACACACACAGGGGTGGGGGGAAGCATCTTGCTCTACTTAGGATAATTCAATGTCATTTTCAATGGATGACAATATTAAATATTCAATTTAATTGCATCTCAATAATACACAGAAACTATTTGGGGTCAGCACTGACAAATCACAACCACAACTTCTAAAATGAGGGTGGGATTAATCCTTTGTTTTCACAACTCAGAGCTCCTGAAGAAAATAAAACAAATCCATTATAGACTTCCTCAAGAGCATCAAAAAGTTGAACAAAGAGAAAAGATTACAGGATAAATATTTCAGAGAGTCTAGTTTTCAGGGGAGGGATGAGAAAAGAAAGAGGGTGGCACAGAAAAGATGCAGAGCTATTTAAATCTGCTTCAATATTATGAGGTCTTCTGTATCAATCAGTGTGGTTCAGTTGTCTAAGATGGGTGCGAACGTGTTTGGAGTAAAGCTTAGTTCTGGGTGACCTTGGACTAGCCATTCTCTCTCACTCTGAAGGAGGAAATGGCAATGACAAACCACTTCTGAAATCTTGCCATGAAAACTGCAGGGACTTCTCCAGGCAGCATCCAGGAGTCAACATTGAAGGCACACACAAACACAGAGATATGCACAAATAACATGGAATTAAACATCTGCAATTCTCTTATGAGCTGATAGAATTAGGGAATTAGGGGAAAGCATTCTCTAGTTCAGTGATCAAGTTATTATGCATGGTTCAAGCAAAACAAGAGGTGGGCTCAGGGAAGTCCCAATTAGTACTGAAATTCCCTCAAAGCCTGATAGGATGTAGCATCAATGTCTATGTCACAAAGGATGCCAGACCTTGGAGCCTAAGTGTTCCTTTAACACAACTGCTGCAGAAATTCTTTTTGCTTTTTGCAGATTGAGAGAAAACACCAGCCAGTGTTATGCAGAGTGCCGATTACTCAGCATGGAAATTAGACAACAGGTCAGAAATTCAAGCAGGTTGGTATCCTAGCAGATTTCATTTACAGATTAAACAATGAGCCACACTGGAGCTGAACTGGTGTAGTGGGCAAATAGAGCAACATGAATATTAAATGAAGAGGTTTTGGAAACATAAAATGTCTACTATTTACATGATAATGTATTAACTCGCTGGACAGTATGCAGCAGTGTCTTTTTTGTGTGTGGGTTGTTCAGGCTGCTTCAATTGCTGCACGAACTTTCTTGGCACATAAAGCTTAGCCTGTAATTCTCACATTTTGTATATACATCTATATCTGTATCTGTATCTGTATCTATATCTATATCTATATCTATATCTATATCTATATCTAATCTATATCTATATCTATATCTATCTATATCTATATCTATATCTATATCTATATCTATATCTATATCTATATCTATATCTATATCTATATCTATATCTATATCTATATCTATATCTATATCTATATCTATATCTATCTATATCTATATACAGCTACAACTACAGCTACAGCTACAGCTACATCTATGTATCTATCTATCTATTTATCTATCTATCTATTTATCTATCTATCGTCTATTTCTATCTGTATGTGTTTCTGTGTGTATATATGTATGCATGTGTGTGTGTATGTGTGTGTGTGTATTTATGTATATATGTGTATATGTATGTATGCATAGATAGATAGATAGATAGATAGATAGATAGATAGATAGATAGATAGATGTATTTATGTATTTATGTGTATGTATGTATGCATGTGTGTGTATGTTTGTATGTATGTATGTATGTATGTATGTATGTATGTATGTATATATATCAAATGAGGAATTACGTTTAGCAGGAAACGTGAGGTGATGCTTATGAAATAAGAAAGCTTGCATTTACTGAAAATTTGATGTTCCAAAATGCATATCTGAATTTTTCTAACTGTGAAATCTAACAAATGGTTTCTTTCAATTAGGTACATGGACAGATGGATAGGCAAAAGTGTTTGACCTTTAGGATTGAAATAACCATTGATTTACTTAAAGCATTCTGATTTTAAATATAAGTGTTGACTTATAACTTTGCATTGTCATCTTCATATACATTTGAATTATGTTTCATGATAGAACATTTCAATTGTTCAATTTCAATTCAAATATGGTATTTTTGTTCGAACCTTTGAACGTTCGGGTTGCAAATTGCTTAGAGTTGAAATTGTACAGCTAAATAAAACAGGCAGCATGAGAAAGAGAGAGCGAAGAACGACAGGCATTGGGTACCAAATGCAACCCTCCCATGCCCCTACATTTGAGTTAAAATCTTACTAAAATCACATAATTAAGTATAGTTAATATAATTATCCCTTTATTTAATCGTGTTCCTCAGTTAACACATTAAAAATTAGCTTGCTGAATTATTTTGATGAATTCTGGGAGATGCATCCAACACTTTCAAGGCTGCATGTGGCCTAAAGGCATTGGACTAAGCATGTATATTCATGGCACAGCCCTATAAATAAAGAACGCATCAAATCTTCAACATTCCATGCCATAATGGATATAGCAACTATTTCTGAGTCTGTCATAACTTCTGTGTACAATTAAATGGTGTGGAGGCGTAGGAAAGCACTGACTTTCTTCATTGCTTTCTCCACCTATAAGTGGCATTTGGAATGCAATCATCTCCAGCCACCTGAAGCAGGTTAGGTGAAATGTGCTTGAGCCAAGATATTCAGGGGAAAACAGCAAGGGGAGCAAGGAGAAATCTATGGATAGCCTTTAGGAGAGAACATCTTCCCCCTATATTCATTTATTTAATTATTAGTTATATGTCCCTCTTGAGGGACGTGGTGGCTCGGTGGCTAAGACACTGAGCTTGTCGATCAGAACGTCAGCAGTTCAGTGGTTCAAATCCTTAGCGCCAAGTAACGGAGTGAGCTCCCGTTACTTCTCCCAGCTTCTGCCAACTTAGCAGTTCAGAAGCACATAAAATGCAAGTAGAAAAATAGGGACCGCTTTTGGTGGGAAGGTAACAGTGCTCTGTGCGCCTTCGGCATTTAGTCCTGCCGGTCACATGACCACAGAGATGTCTTTGGACAGCGCTGGCTCTTTGGCTCTGAAACAGAGATGAACACTGCCCCTAGAACTGGAAATGACTAGCACGCATGTGCGGGGAAACCTTTACCTTTAAATCTCCCTCAAATCCAAAAAAGGCTGTAAGGGTCTTACATATAATACAAATTAAATCAGAAAGACAAACAAACCAAATAGAATAAAATTCCCAAACAAGTAACAATAGTAAACCTTTCTGTCCATTAACATGTCAATGAAATGCAATCAGTGTAACAGTTACCTAATGCACAGTTACCTAATGCTATCAATTCTCCAAAGCTTTCTGGAAGAGTCAGGTCTTTAGTTATCTTTGCTCAATGCCAATAGGGTGATCCTGATTAGCCTCAAATGGATCCCTCAAGTATTTTGATGGCCAAAATACCTTGTTCACAGAGTTCATTTACTGACTGTGGTGTATCACTAAAGCTATTGCCGAAAGTACACGCCAATCCTCTGCCTTCTTGGCAGCACAGCAACTTCACATAATGGACACTGTATGATATTCTTGGTCATATTTTTAAATCGTTGGCAGGATTAATGGAAATCTGTGCTATGTTGATGTTCATTTTATTAAGCATCCCTTTGTTCATACTGACTGTTCATGATGTAGAGACAGTTCAGGTATGTGTCTGCATGCTGGTGAATTAAAGGGACAGATGGAAGGATTGAGGCTAAGCCAATCTCATTATTCCTGCACACGCTGACCAAGTTCATCATTAGATAATTGTGTAGAATTGTTTATTTCAAAAGATGGGAGATGCAGTGGCACAGTGGCTTTATGATGTTGGAACTGCTGGCCAGAATTGGTCTGCACTCCGGCAGTCCTAGCCCAACTCCACAAGATGGAGTGAGCTCCTGTTGCTCATTTCCTGGCTCCTGGCTATCCAGCAGTTCGAAAGCATGCAATATTTTGATTAGATAAATGGGTACCACTTCAGTGGGGAAAACCTAGCTGCGTTCATGTGCACAGAAGCTGGCACTGCACCTGGCTGGATGCAAGGCAATGTGACATGACATGAGGCAAAGTGAGACTAGTGGAGGGGCCCTTAAGAGCCAGCAACCCAAGAGCTACTAGTTAGCTTGTGTAAAGCTAATTTACCCCCTGTAGTGCACCAAGGATAGGCACGCTAGTACAAAACAGAATGAACTAGCAATCTAGGCTGTCAGGACTACATTGTGTCTAGCATTTGTAGATTTCCTTGACACAGTATGTCATACTCTAAGTAAATCCACTTCGAAGGGTTGACAAAAGTTTCTAATGAAAGTGCCTAGTTGTTTCCTTCAGGCCTTCATGTTAAATATGCAAAGATAAGTATACAGCATGTGTACAAATATAAAATAGCTCTGTTGAATCAAGACCAGGCTCCTTATCTTAGTCCAGAATTCTGTTTCTCCAAGTAACCAGCTAAATGCCTCCAGGGTACTTGCAAGCAACAAATGGAAACTGTGTTTTTCCTTGTGGCTGGAATATGTAAAAATGTTGTCTTCAACCCTGTAATAATATTAATTCTTTAAGACTAATAATCTTATGGGAAACTAATAACTATGGGAAACATGGAGAAGAGCAGCAGCCAGGGCAACAGTCAGATAAGAGGGAGCTTAGCCTGCAAAACAATTGTGGGTGTGACATATTTCTCAGGAGGGACCTCTCTGGTTTCTTGGACTACAATGGCAATAAGAGAAATATACTTTCAGACTTTAAGGTTTTGTTAATGTCACCTTACAATAGTATGCTTCTTCTTTTGTCCAGTATATTCTGGCAGAGTGAGTACACTGCAGGTCCCCTCAATTAAATACTGTCATTTTTGGAGCTAAGCAAGCATGCATTCTGTGCTATAGATGTCACACTCTGGCTCTCCTGCACCCTCTTGCCTAGGTTTCCAGAAAGCTCTTAAAACATGGTTTTCCTCCCAGGCCTGGGGTTGATAAATTAAGGTACTATTGTGTTTCTGAGAAGCTTGTTTGATTTGCGTTGTTTATATGTGAATTCCCAACTACACCCAGAACTCAGGGGTGCTCCCCGTCTTCTTTTAATCCTCATATTTTCTGGTACATATATTTAAAGAGCTCATAAATCCAGTTTATTTGCACCAAAAAGTGTGTAAAAGGTAATATAATTGCATTGTAACATTTAGATAATGGGACTACCAAATGATTTCAAGAAAACAAACTCTTAGGGTTACTGTTCAGCTGTCCCACTAATTCAGTTAGCTAATGTACTACATTTATTCTACAAACTGTATTCACCAGATTGTACGTAATGAAATTCCTATCAAATCCCCTAGGGTGTTTTCCTTCTCAACCTTTTTATCAGTAACCTTCACTCTAATAATTGAAAGTAGTTTAAATAACTTCCTAACATTTATTCACCTTAATTCCTTTAGATTTGAATACTCAAAAGAAATGCATTTATCCCTAGCTGCAGAAAAACCTACCACTGCTTACTCTTTAAAGATAGTTGTGATCTTTATCTCTGTATATTTTACCTGCTTTTTTTTTGGCCTTGCCTATGACATTCTTACTGTATCCTTATTTGTAAAATGAAGCCTAGAACTGGTCAGATTATTCTGCAAATGACCTAATGTGAGCAAGAGAGATTTTCATTATTTTATTTTTATCTAACCTTTTTCATATTCAAAATAAAGCTGGAAGGGACCCTGGAGGTCTTCTAATCCAAACTCCTGCTCAAGCAGTAGACACTATACCATTTCAGACAAGATACTGTCCAGTCTCTTCTTAAAAATCTCCAGTGATGAAACACCCACAACTTCTGAAGGCAAGCTGTTCCACTGGTTAATTGTTCTCACTGTTAGGAAGTTTCTCCTTAATTCCAGGTTGCTTCTCCCCTTGATTAGTTTCCATCCATTGCTTTTTTGTCTTGCCTTCTGGTGCTTTGGAAAATAAGTTGGCCCCCTTTTCTTTGTGGCAGCCCCTCAAATACTGGAATACTGCTATCATGTCACTCCTAGTCATTCTTTTCTCTAAACTAACCATACCCAAATCCTGCAACTTAGTCTCCAGGTCTTTAATCCTCTATTATGATTAAATCTATTATGATTAATATGTATTATGATTAAATCTACTATACCATCAAATCAGTCTTGTCTCCTGGGGACCTCATGAAGTTTTCTTGGCAACATTGTTGGAAATGTATTGCTAGGGCCTTCTTCCTGGGGCTGAGACTATGTCTTATATAAAATGTATGTCATATATTTTAGCATCATGACTCTAAAACAACTTTTATTGTTAAAAGTCAGTTTAATAACCCAGACAAACATATTAAAAGTTTTATCATTCTATAACTTTTCAACTGTTTCTAGCAGATAATATCATACACATCTTCCCAGTATCGGCCAAGGAGTGGGGCGGGGAGAATTGGTATCATTTCTGGAATGATATTCTATTCTGCATGTTCATAAAGGTTGCTTGCTTATCCTCTGGACAATAAGTCAGTACTATATAGGCTTTCTTTCTGGCCATCATGACTATGGGTCTCCTGATGCTGTTAGTAACAGCTCTTGTTAAAAATTGATTAAGGTTTAGGTTTAGGTTTATTAGATTTATATGCCGCCCTTCTCCCAAGGACTCAGGGCAGCGTACAACATTAAAAGAAACACATAATACAAAAGTTTAAAAAAATTAAATAGAATAACCCAAACAAACTCAATAAAAATTGACAATAACATTTTTTTAAAAAAAAATTGAATTAAAATTAACAATGACCAATAATTTATTTTGTTTTGTTCAGGCCAGGCTGGCTTGCTGAAAAAGCCAACTTTTTAGGGCGTGTCGGAAGGACTGGAGGTCGGGGATTATACGAAGCTCTGGGGGCAGCTCATTCCAGAGGGAAGGTGCTCCCACAGAAAAGGCTCTCCCCCTGGGGGTTGCTAGCCGACACCGTGGCACAACAAAACCACGCTATGCAAAATAGCGGAGATTAAATCGCGTCGCTAAAGTCGCGACGTCATCACCGCGCGTCATCACCGCGGGGACAACAGCGCGGCGACAGAAGGGCGTTCTTTGCCTCCAAAGGTAGCCTTCCTCCTCCAGCGGCAGCGGACACGGGGCAAAGCAGGCTGCCCAGCAGCAGCAGCAGCCTGCGGGAAGGGTCCAGCACAGCCAAGGGGGGCAGCAGGAAGCCCGCGGGGGGCACGAGCAGGGCTGCTGACGCTGGCGGAGGAGGAGGACGCAGCGGCGGCGGCGGCTGAGGCTCTCCCGGGCCGGCGAAGCGGGCTTGCCCGGCAGAGGCAGGCCGCCGTCTTCTTCCTCAACAACATCTCCTTGGATGGGCGGCCGCCGCCACCGGGCAAGCCCGCTTCGCCGGCCCCCGGAGAGCCTCAGCCGCCGCCGCCGCCCGCCCTGTCTCTTCCTCTGGGGGAGGCGCCGGAGGCCGCCCGTCCAAGGAGATGTTGTTGAGGAAGAAGAGGGCAGCCTGCCTCCGCCGGGCAAGCCCGCTTCTCTGGCCCGGGAGAGCCTCAGCCGCCGCCGCTGCCGCGTCGTCCTCCGCTTCCTGCTTCCCCCCCGCAGCTGAGCTGGACCGTTCGCGCGGGCTGCTGCTGCTGGGCAGCCCGCTTTGCCCCGTGCCCGCTGCCGCTGTCAGCTGGAGGAGGAG
The DNA here is from genome assembly GCF_051295495.1 of Thamnophis sirtalis. Classification (NCBI taxonomy): domain Eukaryota; kingdom Metazoa; phylum Chordata; class Lepidosauria; order Squamata; family Natricidae; genus Thamnophis; species Thamnophis sirtalis. The sequence goes on along the minus strand of NW_028261386.1, from coordinate 112,866,916 downwards.
GGCTACATTTGGAGGCAAAGAACGAAGCATGTAGAACGCCCTTCTGTCACCGCGCTGTTGTCACGGCGGTAGGGTCATTTTTTTCTTAGCGCTTCGGATGCCGCGGATTTGCCTCCGCACTTATGTTGGCGTGGATAAGGGCATCGCGGTTTTGTGGTGGAACCGCCGACACTGTCTGGCCGACGGCACCCTGAGGAGGCCAACTCTGTGGGATCGCACTGGAAGGTGGGAGGCTACCGGTGGCAGTAGGTGGTCTCACCAGTATCCTGAGCCTAAGCCATGGAGCACTTTAAAGGTCATAATTAGTACCTTGAATCGCACCTGGAAGACAACCGGCAACAGTGCAGGCTGCCTAAAAGGGGTGTAATATGGGGTGAACTAAGGTGAATTAAGGTAGCATACTTGCTTTTCTCCTCCTTCATCTTTTCAAATACAAACAACAAACTCCTTCTGCCTTCAAGGCTACATCACTCTTTATGATAAAAAAGGGAAAGGCTGATAGGTATGTCTTTCTGGGTCTTTTCTGTACCTGATATGATACAAGAGTGATTCAATAAAGCTGTTCCTCCAAAACTTATTCCACTGTTGGGATTCCTTCCCCATCTTGATTGTATGGAAAAAGTAAGTAAGGCCAAAATATTCTTTTAAGTGTCATTTTGCAGTGGTGGAAAGTCAAGATGTCCTCTGCTCAACAAGCTTTCCTTTATATGGGTGGCCCACATAAAAGATGTCTTTAAAAGCTTTTTTTTAAAAAAAAAAAAGCTTTCATGATAGAAACACACTGTACTTATTCAGGACTTGGTTTTAATAACTCTTCCTGCACAATCTGTAGAATGATTAAGCAGGAAAACCAAAATTGGAACAACAAATTTCTTGCAGCTCTTGCAAATTTTTAAAGGTCAGTATAATTCTAGGCTGAGAGACATTAACTGATTAGACACTATGAAATACTAATAGCTGCTTCTGTCTAATGACTTTTTTTTTAAAAAAATTGAAAGTCTAATGACTGAAGAATGTATTGTAATGTGTCATACCAGAGTCACAACTCTCCTTTCTGCTCAGAATGAGTTTATAAAATGCTTAAATCCAGGTGTTCTTCTACTAGAACCATATGACTCAGTCACAGTTATGCTTTGCCAAATAATCTAAATGTCCCTACCAATCAATTGCTTGAAGCCTTGATGTATGGTATCCTTTCATAGATTTACACATGATCATTGCAAGATTCTTTCTTCTTGCTTTATCTCATATAAGTATCAATAGAAGGCACTTCTATTGGCACTACCACAAAGAATGCCATATGTAATATGTAGTGCAAACTCTGTGACACTGTTATTGAAACACATTAAATTTTGTATATGACTTCCCTGCCATGAAATGCTTATAGGTGTGAAGTTCTACTTTTGCAGGTAACTATTTCAGATGCAGGGTCCTAATCTGATAACAAAAACCTGATTCTGGATATAACCTGCCACATTAATATCTCTTCACTACAAGGGCACCCCACTTTTTTTCATTGTTATCACCAGAGAGAATTATTTCATTACTAGGACAATTTTTTTTCTGGAGTTCTACTCTTTCCTAAAATGAATTGAAAAACTCAGCTGCTTAGAAACTGTCCTTCCATGCTCCTCTGAATTCTGAAAAGCAGGATACACTGAGTTTTGAGATCAGGATTAAATGTGAATCAATACCAGAAAAAATAACATTCTCCAGATTTGTAATAAGCATGTGAACTTAAATTCAGTTAGATTCATATTTCTTTTGGTTCTTATGATTAGAATATAAGAAACTTTTATTTTCTTAATTCTGAAAAAAGAAGATATTAGGGTGCAGCCAGCCAGAATCCAAAATAGATATCTTATAACATAAAGAACTATATTTAATGGAGCCGGAAAGCAAAACAGAAGAACCAGTTTAGTCTGGTGGTCAAGATGCTGCCTTAGAAATTAGGAGACTGATAGGTCAAAGCCTGACCTGTCGTGAAAGCCAGCTTGGTGACTTTGGACCAATCACTCTCTTTCAGCCAAATCTACCTCACAAAGATATTGTGGATAGAGTATTAAGAGGAAAGAGTATTACATATGGCTGCTGCCTTTGAGTTGATCCTAAAAAAGTAGGATAAAACTGAGTAGTAATAATAGTAATTTACAAATTCAGCATCAATCAACTGCAAAAAAACAACTTTACTTGAAACTGTTTACATCCTGCAACTATATGTTAACACTATGAAACCACAACACGTTCCCATCCCAAGGTGGATAAAAAATCCAAATCAAGGCTAAACATCTGACTATTTACTTATAATTAAAAAGTCAAGATAGTCGTTCCAAAGGTAGCATTAAAGTTCTGTTTATTTTTATGAGTTGAATTTCAATTGTGCCATCACAACCACTACCTTGACTTTTTTTTTTATCACATCAGTGGACAGCCCTAAATCAAGGCCAAAAAAAAGTCCTCTGTCATGTTAAGGCCTTAAAAAAAAACTTACAAATGCCGAGACAATGAGCATTAAATGTGCTATTGATAGTAACAGCACTTAGGAATCATGTTAGACACTGCTTCATAGTGCTTTACAGCCCGCTCTAAGTGGTTTACAGAGTCAGCATATTGTCCCCAATAATCTGGGTCCTCATTTTACCCACCTTGGAAGGATGGGAGGCTTAGTCAACCTTGAGCCTGGTGAGATTTAATCTGCCAAACTGCTGGCAGCCAGTGATCAGCAGAAGTAGCCTGTAATACTGCACTCTAACCACTGCACCACTGCAGCTCTTAAAACTGATACCTCTTCTTCTTCGATAATCAGGAGAACAATTCTCCTGGAAACTGAGGTGAAGAAGTAATAAACGGAACCCAGAAAGAATCCCTTCCTGGTGCTTTGATATTATCACAGGGCCTGATCTTGGAGTAACAGATACTACACAAAGTGTGAAAAAGTATTTCTGTCCAACAGAGGAGCCTTCCCTGATCCTCCCTCTCCAATTTTTCTACACAACAAAAGAGATGTCAAGCCTACTAAAAACCTGATAGCTAAATCTATCATTCCCTAAGGCAAACATAAAATAAATGAGGACATAGTTATTGCATTAATATTTCTCATGAGCAACTCTCTTTGTCAAAATGGTGATGAGCTGAGCCTCCACATAGGCATTGTAGCCTCCAGAATGTATAATGTTCATTTCTGGCTCATATTCTTTCACTAGAACTATTTCTTATGTCATGTTGGATGGCACTGATGCATGATCTGCTTCTGACCTGAAAGTCCAACTTTTAATGGGCTAAATCTCCTTCCACTAAACATTCTTCTGAGTCAAATGTTAGCTTCCGCACTATTCTTTTTATAAGAAGTGGTTCATTTGGCTAGAAAATAGATCTATCTTTGGAATGGTTGCAATTCTCTCATTCCTAAAATGAGCAAACAAAATAAGAATTAGTAATTTCACATGATACTCATGTACTGGCCTAGTAAATCAACAGTGCTGCCATCTGTTTCTAAATGACTACAGAGATTTATGAAGTTGATGAGTTTTTGTTGTCTGTCTCCTAGTGCCAAGGCATACTTGACCTTTCTTACTAGCCAAGGGTTTATCAGATGACTAGCAACCAAACTAGCAGCCAGATTCAAATGATCAGATGCTTGGAGAATTCCTGGTTCCTTGCTTTCTTGCCATATTCAGATTATTATTCCCACAGATAAGTTGTGATTGATTGGTGACCTCTAGGAGCGTAAGCATTGGCAATCACAGATCAGAAAGCCACTTCAGTCATAATTTGCTTTTGCAGACAAATAATGTGTGAATATTTACAGATGCTTTATAGAGCTCTATAAAATGTCAACAGATGATGGATATTTTCCCAGCCACCATAGATTTTGCTCAGTTAAATAGAACTGGGGCCAAGCCTGTTCTCAACTTTTGTACTGATTGAGCTGTACAGTACAACAGAGCTAACTCAAATGTCCTATTATTTCTTCTCTTAACTTTCTTCTTTGGTGGCTAGACAAAACTGCCAAATAACAAATACAGACAAAAAAATCTGCCATCCTTAAATTAATGAAGATTTGGGATTCTCCCACAGCAATAGCAAGTAAGCGGCTACGATGGAGGAAATAGACATAGTAAAATTATCTAACTGCAGTGAAATTGCTGTTTCTTTTCATGGTTCTTTTACCTGAAGATTTTGCACTGGTTTGAAAAAAAACTTTGGATTCAGACAACTGAGCTGATTTATGTCTTGCTCAACTGTGATTTAAGTAAAACCTCTAAGAAGCTTTCTTTTTACAGAGAAAAGAAAAGGGTGCGGCACTGTAGTTCATTTTCCAACTGGAGAAAATTCTTATTCCACTCTTCTCCTAAATCCTGTGTTCCATATCCTGTGAAACAAGTGAATTGAAATGCTCAGGCTCTTTAAATAGTGGGTTATTTTCCCTTTTCCATTTTTGATGGAATGGGGTGGAAAAGATCTTGCTTACTAAGTTGTTCCACTTAGTAATTGTTCTAAGGAAGTTTCTCCTCAGTTCTAAGTTGCTTCTCTCCTTGATTAGTTTCCACCCATTGCTTCTTGTCCTACCCTCAGGTGCTTTGGAGAATAGTTTGACTCCCTCTTCTTTGTGACAACCCCTGAGATATTGGAACACTGCTATCATGTCTTCCCTAGTCCTTCTTTTCATTAAGCTAGATACTAATGATGACCACTAATTTAAAAACTGGGCCAGCAAGTCTGTCACACAATACTACCCCTGCCCCCAGGTGTTAATTAGGTTTATGGTGATTGTGTGATTGAAAATGTAAACCTTTCAAAAGAGATCTATGAGAGATGCATGACTTGCAAAGCAGAGTCACACGTTCCTCCTTGGGAAAAAAAAAATCCAGTAGATAATAGTGAGAATCTTCTGCTAGATTTCTTATTTATCAACACAATGCATTAATTATTTATGGAGAGGTGGAGAAGGCTGGTTTGAGTTATCCTGAACTATTATTCTCTTCCACCTCTATATCTGGAAGACATCTGGAAGGATTTTAGTGCATGCTGTATGGGAAGTGCCAGAGCCACCCCATAGAATTCATTCTGTAAGAAAGGCAAACTTATCTCAAATTCTAAGAAAGAGACAGAGAGAAAGGGAGGTGGAAAGTTAAGAGCTCCCTCTGTGAAGTGCCATCAAGTTTGGTCACAGCAGTGCAGTTAATATGACAGAAGGTTTTGAACATAAAAGTCAAGATGACAGAAGCTTTAAAGCATAACACTTCACATGACAGAAGGTTTTTAAAAGACTTCTAACAAGTTATGATGGATGAAACAAGAAAAGAAGATGAGCATGGAAGTCAATTGTGCCTAGAGAGGTTACAAACAGATGAGGATCTGGAAGATAGAGACTGGTTAGATGTAGAGCAGGGCTGTCAAAATCATGGGCCATGGGCTGTGTGCATCATGCCCTGGCCATGCTCATGCCCAGGCCCAGTTTAGTGAAGGAGGAAAAAGCCCTGATACATACATGACACTAGAGTGATGATTCAAGTTTGACCCCCTGATATAGAGAAAGACAAGAAGATCCTAAAAAACAGATATTGTTATGATCAAGAATTAGAAGACTGAGGCTTTGTAATTAGTCATGGAGATTGATATTACAACATCTCAAACTATCAATAATTTCAGCTTTTGGTGTGGAGATCAAATATTGGAATCTTCATAATAAAATCCAGTTAAAACCATTCCTTCTACAGCTGCTCTCAAAAGAGAAATAAGGATCTAAAAAGATATTTTTGAAGGGAAAAAAGCCATATCCATCCCCAACCTGGAGTGTTTCAGATGTGTTGGATTTTAGCTTTTATAATACCCCCCTCCCAAGTATAGGCATTGGTCATATCTTGTTGGAAAGTGTCAGAGTGTGGCAGCTATATTGGAAGATCATTTTTTAAAAAAAAAAAAAAATCCCAACTCCACTTACTTCCTGCCATCTTCTCCCTGCTTTTTTCCAATCAGGAGTTTAAACCTAAAAACTAATATATGGGCATACTTGAGCTGAATTATTGTTAGACAATTGACTGAAGCAATGCAAAGCATTGGAAGATGTCAGAAAGCAAATAAAGTTCCTTTCTTGGAATCATTTAAGTAGTTGCATCTAGTCTCAGTGACCTGGTAGAAGACTTGCGTGCAAAAAGAGATGTTTTAGCCATACTTGTCTTCATTACCTTACTATTCTGAATGACCTGCCCAGTCTACAACTTGTGTTATTGCAATGCTATGAAAAACGAGAAGTTGAAAATCACACAATGTTGATACTTGAACATTCTGAATTATGTCACAGAAAGTTATTTCTTGAGAAGGTGTGGCAGAGATCCTTAAAACATAAGCATAAATTATGTGTTATATTAGGAAAAGAAAAAAAATGATCAAAGTTCAAGAACTTATCTGGTTAACTACTACTTAGGTAATAGGATTGGAAGACCACATTCCCCAAAGTGACTAATGATCCCATAAAGAGTTTTGTACAATATTAATATACACACAAACACACAATGGAGGGGAGATTTCTGACTTATTCAGGGTAATTCATTGTCATTTTCAAGGGTTGACAAAATCAAGATTCACATTCACTACATCTCAATAATACACAGAAACGTTGTGGTCAGTACTGATAAAAAACAACCACAGCCTTCTAAAATGGGCCAGGGACCATCCCTTGTTGTTACAAGTGAAACTTTCTGAGGAAAATAAAACCAATCTATTATAGACTTCTTCAAGAGTGTCAAAGAGTTAAACAAAGAGGAAATATTGCAGGATAAAGACCATGTTTGGTCTGTTGTTGTGAGGAAGAGTTTACAGAGTTTCTATCTTTCAGGGGAGGGATGAGAAAAGAAAGAGGGTGGCACAGAAAAGATGCAGAGCTATTTAAATCTGCTTCAATATTATGAGGTCTTCTGTATCAATCAGCATGGTTCAGTTGTCTAAGCTGGGTGCTAATATGTTTGGAGTAAAGCTTAGTTCTGGGTGACCTTGGACCAGTCCTAGGGAGGAGAAGGCAATGACAAACCACTTCTGAAATCTTGCCATGAAAACTGCAGGACTTCTCCAGGCAGCGGCCAGGAGTCAACATTGAAGGCGCAGACAAAGACAGAGATATGCACAAATAACATGGAATTAAACATCTGCAATTCTCATATGGGCTGATAGAATGAGAGAATTAGGGGAAAGCATTCTCTAGAGCAGTGATCAAGTTATTATGCATGGTTCAAGCAAAACAAGAGGTGGGGTCAGGGAATTCCAGATTAGTACTGAAATTTGCTCAAAGCCTGATAGGATCTAACATCAGAGTCTATTGTCACAAACGATGCCAGACTTTGGAGCCTAAGTGTTCCTTTAATGCAACTGCTGCAGAATTTCTCTTTGCTCTTTGCAGACTGAGAGAAAACTGCAGCCAGTGTTATGCAGAGCATCATTTACCCAGCATGAAAATTAGACAAAAGGTCAGAAATTCAAACAAGTTGGAATCCTAGCAGATTTCATTTACAGATTAAACAATGAACCACACTGGAGTTAACATGGAAATATAGCAGCAGGAATGTTTAGTGAAGTGATTTGGGAAGCCTAAAACATCCACACTTACACAATAATATACTAATTGGTTGGACAGTAAGCAGTGATGTCTTTTTTTAATGTGATTTGTTCCTTGAAATGCCAGAAGACTTAACATGTAATTCCCCAAATTATTTTTTATTAAAAGTTTATAAACAAAAAGATAAAAACCAATATAAATTGAGAAGAAAAATAAAAAAGAAGTAAATTAAGGAAAAAGTAAAAAGTGCAAGAAATAAATGGAGTAAAATAGAGAAATGAGGGGAAAAAAGATGTAGTAGCATTGAATTCTTCCAGATTAGTATATTATAGCTATGGACAAATTTTTCAGACTGAGTCTGAAAATAGTCTGTGAGTGATATGGTAAAAATATGTTTGGAAAAATAGGTGACACAAGATAAAAACTACATTTAATATTATTTCATTATTAATGTAAAACGGAATATCATCAATGTGTTTCTTCTTCAACTCAGTATTTCATAATAATTTATATCTGTTGTCTCCTTAAAATTATATCTTCTAGTACATTTTAATGTGTAAGGTTGGTAAGAGAATTTTTAAAAAGTTGCCTCCTTTATTTTCTGATTATGTTTCTAATTCATCTTTTAAATGGCTTAAATGATGGTACCAACTTGCTTCCTTTCTATGGGTAATACAAGCTAATGCACAATGTGCTTTCTGTGCAGAACAAAAAAAGTCAAAATAAGATTAAACCAATCGAATCCTAATTAACTATCCAAAGGATTGCTATGTTACTGATGCTCATTTATTGAATGTTGTACTAGGTAACGCTGCCCTGTTTCTGTGTGTGTATAAATACATGTTTCCATGTAACATACCAGAAAATGTACCAAGCTTATATTTGGCCTCTTCTGTGAAGGGCATCGGAAACTCAAACTGATAGACATTTTCTAGATCAGGAACTAGAAGAAGTACGAAGCAGTGCTTCTAGATCCAGGAACTGGAAGTCCTAAGCAACAGACAGATGAGAAAAACTATCTGTTTTCCCAAGCATGATAATAATAATATTTAAAAATCCCTGTGCCTGCATTCCTCATCCACTTGACTATAGGTACAGCTGTCAATCGAAACATCACAGGACTTCAACTTCCTGGGTTCTAAAATCAAGCAAAGTGGTGATTGCAACCCTGAGATCAAAAGATTTATACTACTTGGAAGAACTGAAATTTCTAGCACGAATAACATCTGGAAGAGCGAAAACCTCAAATGGTCATGTCATGGGAGCTGACTCACTCATATAATCAATCATATGGGAATGATCAGCAGAAAAAGGAGAACAGGATGCCTTAGCACCCGCTGGCTAGACACTCTAAAAGATGACATTGACATGACCATGGCGGATCTGAAGGAGATAGTGCTAGACAGAATGGCATGGAGAGTGCTGATCCATAGGGTGGCTGAGAGTTGGACATGACTGAATGGATGACAATGATGATGAAGACAGCTCCCACCTCTGTAAAAAAGACCAGATCAGGAAACTTCCTCTACAGGAAGTTTATACTTTATTGAAAGAGTCTCTAATAACAACACTTGCAAGCCTGATATGCTTTTCTTCTCTTCCCTCTTATATCTCAGGGAGTAGCAACCCTCAGTCTCTTCCCAACATTATCTATTTTCCTCAACTCAATGAATCCTCTGATCCTTTTTGGCTTCTGAATATTTCCTTCAATTTGTGGCTATCTGTAAGAACATATCTTTAAGGCATAGACATGTAGGTATGAAACAGGATATATATTTATCCTGTAATGCAGAAGAGGATAACTTTAGACATGTGGAGATTATGTTTACCCAAGTAACCAAGGCTGTAATGTGTAGCTCACTGATGTGGTAATGTCATTAAAAGGAGTGTGACTTGGACTTTGATAGAACTTTTCTTTTTCTTTCCATTGAAAAAGTGTGTTTATTCTTCATAACTCACACTAAAAGAGATTTCATTTGTTTGTTTGTTTTTCCACTGAAAAAAAATGCAGCGCCACCAATCCATCTTTTCTTTGGTGGCTAAACGTGGTCCAAGGATTATAGCACCAGGCTAGAAACCAGGACACTGTAATTTCTAGTCCCACCTTACACATGAATACCAGCTATGTAACTTTGGGCCAATCGCTCTCTCTCTCTCAACCCAACTCTATCTCACAGAGTTTGCCATACACTAAATAAATAAACAAATCTCACAGAGTTGTTGTTGTGAGAAAAATAGGAAGAGAAAGGAGTATTAGGTAAGTTTGTCGCCCTGTGTTATTTATAAAAATAATAAAGTCAGGATATAAAAAATTAAATCTGATTATATTTTATGCTTCAACTATTGAAACCTGACAGCAATCTAATATTTTTTTAAACCCTAACCTAAACTAAATAGAAACTAAAACTAAATTAAATAGAAATATTACAACAGATATTTAACAATTAGACTGCAATTCAGTTAAGTAAACATACTCTTGGGGGGTGGGATATCCTAAACCCTTTCCAAATACCAACACGGAAAGGAAATCAGTTCACTTAACTCAACAGAAAGTTCATTACAGAGACTCAGAAAGCTATAGAGAAAGCTTGACTCATAAAGCTACTATCAAAATTGAGGAATATGTGATTTTTGGAACATCAACTATTTGAAAAAAAGAAAGGCTACACAAGATTTATAGCTTGCCTACTTCTACTGTCTGAAGTATTATATGGTCTTATTAGAGACTGGTAGAGAATTAGTGGAGTCTAATAGGTAGAACAGACAGTTTGATAGGTAGAACAGACAGTTTGATTTACATAGTAATGTTATCATTAGTTATAATGGAATAAGGACCCATTTGGGCCTCTTCAACAACAAATTATGCATGGGGCTGAGCTGTCCTGTTCTCTCATTAATATATTATATGCTATATGTATGTGTATGTGTATATACACACAGAGAGACATTCTTTCTGGTAATTGGGCAACATTTCCATTTGCATAGAACTTGCACTAACCATTTAAGAGAACCTAATTTTAGGGTTTGTACACGAAAACAATTCAATAAAAGAAAGAACCTTTAAGAGACAACATGTCAAGGTAAAAAGAAAAAAGTAAAGGAGGTAAATTGAATTAGAAAAAGATTGAAAGGAGAACAAAGTCTTAGAAATATAAAGAGACAAGCTTCACAAGTCACCCAGATAAGAAATCTTAATCTTTGCCATGTAAACCATCCATAATATTCTATAGGTAATTGTCATTAAGGTAATTGAATATAATTGAATACCTACCACAGTCTTTCAGTTTTTCTGCAAACATGATCCTCTTTTTGAGTTTCAAGAGTTCGTATAGATACCAATAAAGTTACCAGAAAAAAATATAACCCTTATGGAGTTAGAAAGGTTTTTTGAAAGCTTATTGCTAATATTCCCCGAAACAACAGACACTGGAGTGGGAGGGGGAAAGAAAAGCGAAATAAAGGTATTCCCTCTGAAGTAATCTTTCCCTTCTTTCTCCAATCCTATTGCTATTTTTTTTTAGCACTTAACTTTCAGAGTACTATAAAGACATTTACTGGACTTGGGGAAAAAGCTACCACATAATGTTGTGGAAGTAGCAGAAACAACTAGAGAAAGATTGTTCCGCTATTGTTTTATTGCGGCTTACAGTTTTCGTTTTATTTTATTGCCAGTTTGGACTGTGTATTTAATATTCCGAATGCTTCCTAGAGACTCTGGAACCAGGTGATTTAAAATATTACAAATATAAATATGCTTTGTTTGTTTTCATTTAACATATTATGCAGACCTGGAAATTCTGTTTTTTAAGCAATGATTTATGGGGCTACCATATCTGGTCTGCAAAACCCAGGAAACCACAAGAGAGTAGCAAAGTGATACAAAAACCTCTATTTTTTGCCATCATCCAGTGGTTTATTTTATAGCTTATATCTAGTTGCCCTAATGCAGAGTTTCTCAACCACAGCAGCATTAAGATATATGGACTTCAACTCATGGTCGGCTGGGGAATTCTGGGATTTGGAGTCCATATATCTTAAAGTTGCTGAGGTTGAGAAACACTGCCCTAATAGCTACAACTTCACATTTATTTATTTACTAGATTTGTTAACATAGCCCAACTCCAAAAAGATTCTGGGAAGCTCACAATATAGCCAAAAATACAGTAAAACAACATTCGCGTCATTCAGAAACAAGACTCAGCACAGATTTTATAGACATCCTAACTATTGGCCTGGAAACAGAGCCATGTCTTAAGAAACTTCCAGGGTCCTTGAAGAGGGAGAATTCTGCCTCTCTCCAGAGAGATACTGGTCTGGAGGACAAAGGCTGCTGACAGAGAAGACACACTTCCTCGGTCTCATGCTTAATTGAGGGGACCTAGAGTGTGTCCACTTTGCCTAAATCAGTAGTTCCCAAAGTGGGTGGTACTGCCCCTTGGTGGGGGCAGTGGGATGACTTAGGGGGGTGTTAAGAGCCAAGGGGGGTGGCAGGGGGCGCTAAGAGCCAAGGGGATGGCAGGGGGCATTAAGAGGCAAGGGAGGTGGCAGAGGAGTGCTGGAGGTGTTCTGATGTACTGTACTCCCGACTCGCCTAGCTTAGCATGGAAGGGAATGCGATGGGGCCGAAAGCGAGAGTCCTTCCCTGAGCGGCTTGTGTGGAGGTGGCAGTTCAGTCTCACCTCACCAGGAACCGGCGACACCATGCCTTTGGGAAGGCTTGGGTCTCGTGCATGCCTTCAATGGATGGAAGGGCTAGGTTCTTCTTCAAAAATGGTTTGCTCAGTGGTGAACTCAAAGAGATCAGGCTTGACATTGCTTATTTATCAGAACTATTTGCAAAGTTCAATGAAGTGAATTTGCAGTTGCAAAGAAATTAAGTCAATTCTTATTAAGGCCAAATCTGTCATCTCTACGTTTATTTCAAAGTTAATTCTGTTCAAGCACAATATAGGCCATCGCAAGCTATACCAATTTCCAAGCTTCTCTGAGCTAGAAGAGAAAGGTGGGATACAAGATGATGATCTTCAAGTTTTTTGTGATTATTTGGACATGCTACATAAAGATATGTCTGAGCGATATCAGGATCTTCTTTTGATGGAAATTCCAGATTGGGTGATAAATCCATTTTCAGATACTGAGGAAGATGGGGTAGTGGAGGAACAACTCATAAAGCTGCACAGTGGCACTGAGCTGAAGCCAAAGTGTAAGAAATCAGACCAAGAGTTTTGCTTACAGAAAGACATTTCTGATCGCTATCCTGCACTATGGACAGTGGTTAAGAAATTCCTTGTTGCATTTCCAACATCATATTTGGTGGAACGTAGCTTCAGTGTGGTCATCCAACTTCTCTCCAAGCAAAGTAATCGACTCCAGATTACTGAACGTGGTGATTTAAGACTCCTGCTAAGTGACTTAAAACCAGACATTGGGAAACTGGTATCACTTCAACAAGCCCATCCATCACATTAAGAATTTACTGAACAGTGAAGTAGTTACTAAATTTTACTGAGTTTACTAAGTTACTAGTCACTAAGGTTCTTGATAAATGACTATCAGACTTTGAAAACCTGGTATCACTGGATCATGTTCAACAATTTTGTTGAATTAACATTAACTAAAAATGTTAATTCCAAATCCAAATCCAAATTTTAAATTGGATTTTGAATAAATGTGCAATTAATTGTTACAGTTTTGAATTTTACTGTTACTATCTTCCTTCCGTCGTGCAAACAGCCCATTCACATGACTCCCCCAGCCATGCCCACCAAGCCACGCCCACAGAAGCAGTAGAAAAAATTGAATTCCACCACTGAGTGGGGAGCACTGAGGATCAGTTTGTAGCACCAAGCAGGCAGTGGACTGAAAAAGTTTGGGAACCACTGGCCTAAAATGAACCAGAAGGGCACAAACAACTGGAGACAGGTGACCCCTCAAATAACCAAGGATGACTTCATGGGTAACAACCAACACCTTGAAGTGAACTCAGTAATGAAATGATCTTAAGTATATCACTGTGATCCTAAAACAGGCTTGATTGAATTGTACTATTGTTAAATTGATGTTAATTACTGTAGCTCGGGGGTGTCAAACTGGCAAACTGTGAACCAGATGAGTTATGTGCACCCCAGCTCCGCAAATGGGAAAAACACTGTGAAATGTCATGCGATAGCAATGTGACATGGCGAGTTTGATACCTGTGCTGTAGCTGCATTAAATGGCTCAGCACCAAAGCTTACCTACTGACATCATAGTTGAGCATGTTCTACCTATTTCTCCATGTTTATATCCCGGTCACCTGGAAACATGCTTCCAAGCCTCCACTTTATTATTGAATAATAACTTTTCCTGTTTCTCTTCTGTTCAGACAACGTTCACACCTCAGCAGATGCTATCATCAGATTGACCATACTTAGTTTCAGAAGCTAAGCAGGGTGATGCATGGATAGCATTTGGATAGGAAAATAAAGCCAGGACTGTAGGCTAAATAGGAAAGGATTTGTTTTTATTGTTGGAAGAAGATGTAGTACTAAAAAAACTGCTTGAATTTATTGAAGTCACTCAGAGTCTGCATTACTATTACTATTAATCTTCTCACAGTTTCTAACACCCATCTCCTCCCACTTATGACTGTATGACTGTAATTTTGTTGCTTGTATCCTCACGATTTATATTGATTGTTTTCTAGTATGATTTGATTGCTTATTTGTACCCTATGGCTATCATTAAGTGTTGTACCTTATGATTTGTAATGAATGTATCTTTTGTATGTACACTGAGAGCATAGCACCAAAGACAAATTTCTTGTGTGTCCAATAACACTTGGCCAATAAAGAATTATATTCTATTTTATTAAAGTTTTATTTCATTTAATAGTTATTTAATTGACCAATAGCTTGCTTAACCCAACTTTCTGAATTTGCACAATACTATTAGCTACTGTAACTACATAGACTGAGTGCACTACATGCTAGTCTATAGTGAAGGTGACTAATTGTGTTTCAGTGTGTTGCACTTAAAAAGTGATTGGTTTTACATCCTCTCTTATTGATCGATAAACTTAGGAAGAATTTAACAATACTAGTATATTTAGAAAAAAGCACCAAAGAATGTAGTACAAGGCTCCTTGGCAAGTATAGAAGACTGTTCTTTTCGAGAGAAGCTTGAAAAAGTTTTAGAAGTTAGATATTCAAAGTCAAGGCTCAGAAGTACAATAGTATCTATCTTTCATTCAGCACAGAATCACAATATGAAAAATCTGCCAGCCTGTTAAAGAAATATATTCATGACAGTTTGTCATTATGTTCTTTGTTGTTTTACATGCTAATCTACTCTGACTTTTCAGTATATTTTCCCTACCACATTTTATCAGCTACAGTTGACTACTGATTTACCCCTAAACAAAATTGTCCTTCTGGGGGGTGAAAGGTCATTAATGTGTACCTGTATACAGCTCAGATTCAAAGAACATTTTCTGCAAATTGCAGAATTCAATGCAATTTATATAATAGGAAGTTGTTCCTGGCTCCAGAAACTGAAGTGTGCATCATATAATATCACTAGTCGAGCATGAGTTTCATCCTAGACACTAAAAATTTGGTGTTTTATAGACACCTCCTAAGGAAGATCACTTTAGATAGCTACTTAACTCAAGTAGAAACAATTCACCTGGCCTTTCCTACCTCGTCCTACAAAATGGCAATCACAACTCAGAAATGGAATTCTCTCCAATTTTGTTTATAAAAATCTTCTCCACTCTTGTGGGAAGTTAGCAAGTTTCAGACAAAAACTTCCACTTAGCCTTTTCTCAGGCACGCTACTGTTATGTGTGTACAGGGAGAATGTAGTCATCTGTTTGCTTTAAAATATATTCTGGTAATCAACTCACTGCCAAACAACAACTGGTCCATTTTATCTCTACTTGTTAAGTAAGATTTTGCCTGCCATCACTGTCTGCTGTGGTGCCCAGAATCTTGGGCTGTGATGATGGTTGCTTCCAATATAGAAAGAAGCATTCTTTGATAAACAGGTATCCTAAAATATAATGTCACAATTTGAATTTAATAAAAGCCTCAAGAAGGAACCATTCCTCCAGGCTCTTATTAGCAAAGGTGAAGTCTGTCCATTATTCACCCACTGACATTATACACTAGAAAATGTTGAGTATTTAGCAGAGGTTCATATTATACATTTTAAATAATTTCACAACTGTTTAAAGTATAACATAAAAAACAGGAGAGAAAACTCATAAATATTCATTTTGGCCTTTTTGCCTCTGTCATTTTACAGTTGCTCTATTATAAATGAACAGAAATAATAAAGTCCTTTTTTTAATTGTACAGTAGGTCTGTAATCTTATATTTTCTGTAATTATTCACAAACATCGTTTGAGCCAAAATTTCAGTTCCCAATACAATTTTCAATGTCAAGAGTCAGGACAGGTGAAAAACCAGGGTTGTGGTTCATTCGTTCAGTGACTTCCAACTTTTCCTGACCTGATAGATGTCATTTTTCCAGGATAGTCTGTCAGTAATTGCTACTTTCAGTTCTTGTAAGCTCATGTTTGTGTCATCAGTGATCATGTCTTGTGCCAGCTCCTTTTCAACTGCCTTCAGTTTTTTCCAAGGATCAGAGTCTGCTCCAATTTTCATATTAAGTGTTCAAAGCCTTTAAACTTTAGTTTCATTATTAGCAATTCCAGTGAACTGTCTGATTTTATTTCCTTTAGCAATGACATTTGTGGTCCAAGGGGCTCTCAACCATTTGCTCCACCCCAATAAATCAAAAACATTATGTTGTCTTCGTCTAGCGATTCTTATAGGCTAACTTCCACAACTATACATTATAGTTGGATACATTTGATAATACATAGATAGAGCTGTAAATTTTCATTTTGCTTCTGGCCATATCAGCAGCTGGACTGTCTTATGGTTTTAATTCAATCACA
This sequence comes from Thamnophis sirtalis, assembly GCF_051295495.1. NCBI lineage: Eukaryota > Metazoa > Chordata > Lepidosauria > Squamata > Natricidae > Thamnophis > Thamnophis sirtalis. The sequence continues at coordinate 112,850,420 of NW_028261386.1, read as the reverse complement.
TTATAAGAGGAACTATACTTGTCTTCTATTCATTGGATAGCTCCCGAATGCCATCTTCATATGGTTCATATCCAGAATATGGAATGTTGGCATTGTACAGGTTCTAAATACTTATTTGGTTTTCTTGAAAAAAAAATGGGGGTAGCTTGCCAATTCCTTTTCCAGTGGAATGTAATGTAATTAGCTGCCTCCTTGACTATCAATGTCTACTAATCATGGGTGACAGTTCTGGGAATGCATATTCTCAATGGTATAGTCATAGTGTTATTATGATGCATAAACCCATTCATCAGAAAGGGTTAATGACTAGTAATTTGATGGTAAATTTATAGCAACTGGCTTCATTGCCATGTCCTCATTACACCATTCAACTGTGGTTTGGACTCAGCTGGAGTTAGGACTCAACTGGATTTTTTGCTCTCAACCAGTGTGCAAAATTCCAGAAAATTTGAAACAATCACCTCTTACAAATTGATACAAGCAGCTTCAACAAACCAATGGTAATGATCCTGAAGAGAGTATCTCTCATAAATCATCTCTGTTTATACATAATAGCAAAGTAGGATGATATAAGCCATGATTTGATAGACAAGGCATCATGGCCGGGTTCAGATATCATCATAAGCAAAAAAAAATTCATATATTCCAACATGATGTATTAATCTGGTCATCAAGCACAAGGAAAGACATTATATTTTGCCACAATTATATTTTTTTCCAACCAGGATACAGAAAACAAAGCTTCTGAAGATCAAAGGCGAACATTTACCATATCTGAACTCTATTTTAAAATACCAGCCAGAGAAATTCTTAAATGGCTTCATAGTGCTTTTTATAATGAAATAATAACACCGATTGCTGAAGAAGGAAAGTTCTAGGAAATTAGAGAACGTATTTTAGTTGAAACCAAAATTAGTTTCATTGTCCATATATAACCTCTTTGTTAATAAAACTCACATACCAAATAAACTTTGGTGTATAAATGTCTTATGCTTGTTCATGGGGAATATTTCCCATGCCATGACATTAATGAAATTATACAACAGGTACCACAATTATAGTGACAAAATAATTTCATTTCCAATAAGGCTTGAGAAATTTAACTAATAAATAGATGCTATTTCCTCCTCTTCTCATAATTAGAAACATATATGCCTAGTCAAGGTGATGCAGGAGGGGGTGCACAGGTAAACCCACCAGTGGCTGGCCAGGTTAGGTGGTCTTAATAGAATGGACCTTATAAATTCATATTAGCTTGGCTTTTCATTCCAGTGCCCTGGAGTTCCAAAGTTGACTTTTAGCTGGAGTGAACTTTCTCTCCAACTTCCTTATAAGTATTAAAAATAGGGCTGAAGAGTGTGGCAAGACCCTATAAAGGAGGGGCACAGGAAGCCAGGCGTGGCTGTCAGATAGAACAAAGGTAAAACTGCTGACAGCTTAAGACATTATAGGAACTTCTCTTTTTTGTATTTTTCCTATGTACTTCTCTGTAACATTCCAAATGAACTTCTCCTTTTCGAAATGTCATGCTTGTCTCGTGTATGGAAACGCCTTGAGAATGCACAGTGTGGAACACGGCATAAAAGTAGCATCCTGGGCAGAGCCCAGGCAGTTCAGATTTTGGTGTGTGAACACGTTGAACTCGATGCATCAAATAAACCTGTTTCTCTCACCTTCGTGGTCTCAAGTCCTGGTCTTTCGTAAATAGATTACAAACCTCAATCTGCTGCAACAAAGGAATCACAGTTTAGAAGTACCTTCAGAAATGTAATTATAGATTTTGAAATACAGATTCATATACATTTAGTTTGCTTGAGAAACAACTCTGTTTTGTGAGAAAAGTTGGGTATTCTGAACAGTGCTTCTATACAGTATATAGAAACATAACAGTTCTGAAATAAGGTTGATAACAAGGATTTTTTAAAAACCATCAGGGGTTATAAGATTTCTCTGAACAATATCTATGTGCAATTTTAATGCTAAGAAACAATAAAATGTCCGCTCTCTGCTGATAATCATCTGCCTTATATTGTCTTGCCTTACCAGCTTTCCATGGGATGAAAATAATAATTAGACCTATGGCAAAAATATTTTTGTTAATTGTCTATTTTGATTCCACTCTAGGTTAAAGGGATAATTCTGAATTGCTGTTCTTTTTTTGTGGGGGGTAGTGACAGATATATAGAGATTGATAGACAGACCCATATCTGAATGAATGCTATTAGTAGTTTAAAACCTACAGCATATACTTCCCTAGGGAGTCCCACTTTTAATAACCTGCAGTATAATAGATAAAGCAGAGGACAGTAATCATTACTAAAATGGATTTTCTGGCAGAATTAGACATCACCTCTAGCAATCAATAATCATTTTAAGCTAACAGGGTGATTAAATGACCTTTAAAAAAATTTCCTTCACATCAAGTTGCTTTTTATCTTGATTTACAGCTGCACCACTAGAACAAAGATAAACAGAGGGCTTGAAACCTTGCAAGGGCTTACCAAGGCACTAACCACTAGGAGAATAAAAGCATTCTGCACTTTAATCATGCTTACCCTGATTTCAAGACTCTTCCATTTTTGCCCCTGTGCCCCAATTCCTCCAATTGAAATGTACTGTGGATTATTCATATTTCCCATTTACAAACCTTCAGGTTTTTTTTTTTTACCTTTGAAGAGAGAGTTAGGCTTTCAAATTGGAAAATATGCAACATTGAATCAATCTCATCAGATTTCAATACAATTTCTCTTATTTGATAATGTCATTCTGTATTATACTTCAAGGCAAAGGTTAAGCATTTAGTGCAATTGGTTAATAAACCAAGATGTGAAACCAATCAGGTCCACATATCACACATGGTTTGCTTTAACTTTGATTCGATGATAAAATTGCAGACATCTGGTTACAATACCCCAATTATAAAACATTTTATGAAAGAAATAATGACTTATTTTAAACAACAACTGAAGACATTGCAGGCATGTCCAGAATAATAATTGATCTGGGAGTAAATTGTTCTTTAAAAGAAATGTATTTTTTTAATATCTAATTAACTTGGAACGGGAACTTTAGGTGCTTTAGAGCAAGCCAAATTCTTATGTTAAGCTCTCATACAAAATTGTCATCTTCTTTAACAATGTGTCCAAATTTCTTCCCTTTCCTTCAGACCATGGAAAGATTGTGAGTTTGCTTTCCGTCTCTCCCAACTATCCTCATTTAGATGTGACTACTGTCATTTGTGGCAGGAAGATATTCTGCTAAAAAAAAAGTGAAATCCCATTTCTATGGCCTTGTAAGAGAAGAATAACTAAACCAAAAGAGTCTCTCTACCTGAAAATGGAAAAACTTACAGCATTGGAACATTCACAACTTCTGGAGGCAAGTCGTTCCATTGGTTAATTGTTCTAACTGTTAGAAAGTTTCTCCTTAATTCCAGGTTGCTCCTCTCCTTGATAAGTTTCCATCCATTGCTTCTTGTCCTGCCTTCAGGTGTTTTGGAGAATAGGTTGACTCTCTCTTTGTGGCAGCCCCTGAGATATTGGAACACTGTTAACATGTCTCCCGAAGGCCTTCTTTTCATTAAACTAGACATACCCAGTTCCTGCAACCGTTCCTCATGTTTTAGCCTCCAGTCCCCTAATCACCTTTGTTGTTCTTCTCTGCACTCTTTCTAGAGTCTCAGTATCTTTTTTTAACTTTATAAAAAGCCCGAAACAAAACAAAATCTCTAGTGTTCCATTCCAAAGTAATTCTGAAAGAACACAACTTCATTTTCAAAAGTTTCTTGTTGTCCTTTGCCCCAGAAGAAATCCAAACAAAAGTTTAGTGAAACTATATTCAGTTTTTCATATTTTGCAGTTGACAAAGAATTTTAGAAGCCAAAGGAGAAAAGAAAATGCATGTGTCTTTCACACAGTAATGGAACCATGCCTCTATTTCTGATTTTGACATGTTGGCAGATATGTTATTCTCATAATGGTAAGTGAAATAAACTAATTAATCTCTAACTTGGTCAGGCAACAAGGGCACCAAATAGTAAAAGTTGTGATTTTCTGTGGACTTTATCTTCCTTGCTCTAACAGGGACCCCGCAAACACAATCCTTACTTAAGGGTTAAAGACAGGGGCATAACTGACATCTCTGGGCCCCAGTGCAAACTTGTTAAATATCTTGAAATCCCAATATTGATCATCAGAGCTATAGGTTCCATCTCAGGGATCAGGCTGCTTTCTAATCTGTGGGTTGTCAAGCAAATCCAGGGCCAGCAGCTTAAAATGAACTCTGAGGAGTGGAGAAATACCAGCAGGTTGTAGTCAGAACAAGGTTACAGAGTTGGACTTTAAATATGGCCACTAAATGGCAACAAGCAGCTGTCAGGATTTTTTTATTTGTTTGCTGGTTTGTCTTTGCTGCCATCTCCTGGTTTCCTCAATCAGCACGCGTTCACCTTCAGCCTGCCTCTTATTGCCCCCATCCATCATGTAGTCATGAATTGGTCTTGCAGCAAGACCAAAGAAAGGTTTGAATTTTGTAAAGACAAAAGGTGTTGTGAGGACCCCCAACCCTTCCCTTAATTCTCTGTCTCTCTGTCTCTGTCTCTCTGTCTCTGTCTCTCTGTCTCTGTCCCTCTGTCTCTCTCTCTGTCTCTCTCTGTCTCTCTCTGTCTCTGTCTCTCTCTCTCTCTCTCTCTCTCTCTCTCTCTCTCTCTCCCTCCCTCCGTCCATCCATCCATCTATATCTATATCTATATCTATATCTATATCTATATCTATATCTATATCTATATCTATATCTATATCTATATCTATATCTATATCTATATCTACATCTACATCTACATCTACATCTACATCTACATCTACATCTACATCTATCTATCTATCTATCTATCTATCTATCTATCTATCTATCTATCTATCTATCTATCTATCTATCTATCTATCTATCTATCTATCAGAGTTACAACCCCCGGTATGCCCAAATATGGGAGGAAGATCACTACTTCCATTCTCTGTCCATCGGCTCGTCACAAGAGACCATCCAGACAGAAACCCATTATTTTTACTGTTGCCTTTTGTTACATTTGTTGTATTTGTGCTGATAAAAAAATAAAGGGAGACTAGTATAGATCTATTTCAAGCTATTTAGCTCTCTAAATAGCTAAATAGCTTGAAATAGATCTATACTAGTCTTCCTTTATTTATTTATCAGCACAAATACAACACACACACACACACACACACACACACACACACACACACACACACACACACACATATATATATATATATATATATATATATATATATATATATATGCATGCATACACACACACACACCACACACACACAAACACACACACACACATATGTCACCAACTGGAAGGACAATAGTCCTATCCCTATATACTGAGTCCTATCTGAATTCAATACATGGTCTGTGAGGTTTAATTTTCAACATCTATTCATAGCATTGTGATTCTGTGAATGCCAGGACTTCATTCTCTTTGACTCTAAAAGTCCAGGAAAATGTTGAAACTTCACTCTGATAAGCAAAAACAGTTCCATGCCGCACAAGAATTACTTCTGATGAAAAGACCCACCATCCGATAGTTGCTGTTATAGTTTCCATGATTAATGAGAAAATACACTATTAAATGCAGGCATGCAATCACCAAGAAAAAAAAAAGGCAGAAGAAAGTCACATCGAGAACAAAATAACACTACATAGATTCCGAACTATTGTAAATGGAATAGGACCAGGGGTGGATTCCTGCCGGCATTACTACCGATTCAGTGCCCAAAAACGTTTGTATGCATGCATTCATAATTTGCCCTTAAAAAGGACTGCCCATGCGCACACCATTTTTAAAAAAGCGGGGGGTTACATTTTTTCAATGAAGATTGTTCTGTGCATGTGCTTAACAGAAAATAAAGAAGGTGGTGCCTAGGATAGAACCGGTACGGTCATGTGTCTGGCCAAGTTACTACCTAATTGACCAAACCGGTCTGAACCGGTAGGAACCCAACTCTGAATAAAACCCTCAATTTCAGAATTTTTTCTTCAAGATAGAAAATTTGAATATATAGACATGCACATACACAAATTCAAGAAGAAGAAAAATCCTATGCAACACTCAGCTTCTCTATCTTGCCCGTGGTGAAATGAAACCAGGAGATCGTCTCAATAAAGATAAATAATAAAGTGTTCCAAAGTCCTTTGTTTTCAACTTTATTTTGAAATAATCAGCAAATATTGATCAGTGCTCAATTAATAGGTTATTTTATTTTGAGAAAAGACATACATCTGTGTTGCTGTAAGGTTTTTGTTTTATTATGTTTCGTTTACCAAATAAATATATTGCATCACCTTTTGAGAGGGGAAGGAAAAACAAGGTGACTAACTTTGATTCAAAAGGCTGTATGAAATTTGGAACAATCTCATTTTGTAGATGTATGGAGCTACACCACAGCTAAATACTTTCTTTTTGCAAAGTTAAATAAACAGATCCAAGCTGACAGTGGTAGAGATCAAGTTCAGCTTTAATTTATGGTAATTAGTCTAAAAGAAGATTACTGTCTGAACAGCAAAAATCAAGATATAAATAGCAGCAAATAGCAAGAGATACTCCCTCCCTCTGTGAGCTACTTAGTGATCATCTAGATCTTTGCAGTCCAGTTCCAGTGGCTCTAACTAAAAGAGAAATGTTAATTAGATGTAGAATTAAGCATCCAAGTATAATTTATGCACCTTTAAACTTAGCAAAACTAATATATGCTGCAATTTTCCTGGAGTCTTAGACAGGTTGTTAATGTAGAGATGGAGGGAAAATAATGTATTTCTATAATTAAATTTCTAAATCAAGTTAAGTCCTTGTAAATTAAGTATAAATAAGATGAACTATAATGAATCAAGTTTTAGAAGGTAGCACACAAACTGGTTATTAACGGATGTTGATGTTGATGACAATTACATTAAAATGATACAGCTGTATTAAATCCACAAATAAAGTCAGAAATAATGTCAGTTTCAAAATTATGAGGAGTTGAGGAGCTCCATCCTCCTATGGACTTTGGCAGAAAATGCAATAAAGATTTCTAATTCAAATTGCATTAGGAAAAATCCAGGCACATTCTGTAGCACGCTGCGGTACAACAAAATTAAAGTCACCCAACAACAAAGAAAATGAAACCAAAGGACAGAAGATATGCCTTAGGGGTAAAGAACAGTAAAGAGCATTACACCAATTTAAGAGAGAGAAGAAAAGAATAAAATCCATTACACAAAACACTTTTCAAAGCTCAGAAAAATATCAGAAGTTTTACTTTGTATCAAAGTAATATTAAGATAAGTACTGAGAGACCTCTTGAGAGTTTATATGAGTAACAACTGTTCAGTCCCTCTGAGAAAGATTTTTGACAGCTTTCCCTTGCTGTCTTATTTTCTAGGGTTACCTAGAAAATAAGACAGCAGGTAAAAGAAGACACCTAGAAGGTGACATCCTGAACATTTTAAATTCTATTAATACCAGGATTAAAATTTTTGGCATTTGCTTAGCTTTTCATCAGAAGCCAATGAGAACGTCTAGCGCTGTATTTTTTTAATTCATCTGTTTTTTTTTTAATTTACTGCTTTTCATTGGAGAATCACTGATTGGTTTTCCTTTTTTTATAAATACAGAGTATTGAACTCAATTTTACAAATCTTGCATATTTAAAATCGGCAATAGCTAATACGAAAATCAGACTTAGAACACCTATCAAGAACTATGAATAAATGCCATATGTGGTTTGTTGGCCACATCTTACTTGTGTCTAAAGGCTGGCATTCCAAAATTGCACTACGTTGGATACCTCCTGGAGGAATCAGTAAAATTAATGAGGACAGCCTCAGAAAACTTGGCACCAAACACTTAAAGAACATCTTAAGATTATTAATGTCCCTTGGGACAATGCCAAAAATGATAGAAACTGCTGGAAAACACTTGCTGCCCAATGTGATCTTCATAGGATCTAATTATAATGATGATCAACACCAGAGGTATTCCAAAGACTGTATTAAGACATTCTTATTAAGAAGTATGACTATGCCAGTCATGTGTTTAAAGGCAAGGGATTACATGATAAGGATTTCACAATTGGAAAGCAGTCTCAAAAGTCTGACCAACCCCTAATTATCCATATTGGGAGAGATGTCCTTAAAGTACAATGTTTCCAGTGTCCTGGCTATTTCAGGATTTCTGTTCCAATAAGAGTCAACCAGTTTGATGCAATGGTTTGATACAGGCTAGAAAATGGGAGTATGTGTTCTATTCCTGCCTTAGCTGTGAAACGAGCTGGGTACCCTGAGGTCAGTCACCCACTTTCAGGCAAAAGGCAATGAGAAGCCACTTCCAAAAAGTTTGTCAAGGCTATTAATCAGGAGGCAGTAAGGACTTTCATATGCATGCATGCACACTTTAACAATAAGCAGATTCCAAAGTGAATATCATGATCTTGTAGGTA